>NW_003315894.1:16160-87703 GCF_000151265.4 Micromonas pusilla CCMP1545 | reverse complement strand
GCTTGCACCGGAGGAGGAGGAAGAAGAGCCCGAACCGGAGGAGACGCCCGAGGAGGCGGAGGCGAGACGCGTCCGGAACCCGTCCGCCGCGCCCACCGTCGCCGTCACGCTCGAGATCACGGACGAGGGCCAGCGCGCTCGGACGTTCAAGCTGACGCATCCGGAGTTGTACGAAAAATACGTCGAGTGGGCGAAGGAAGAGGAGGCGGCGCACGTCGCGTGGGAGGAGCTCAAGACGGCCGCGCGCGACGCGCGCGCCGCGGCGAAGGAGGCGAAGAGCGCGCTGAAGGCGGCGACGGAGGAGACGAAGGAGGCGGCGGCCACCGCGGCGGCGGAGGCGAACGCCGCCGCCGTCGCCGCGGAAGCCGCCGCCGCCGCCGCGCCGTGCACCGACGTCGTGACGCGCTGGCTCACGATCGACCCGCATCGCGTGCGGCGGTCGACGATCGACGCTAGAGGATCCGCGCACACGCGCATTAAGAACGTCCGCAGAGCGTTGGGGCGTCCGAACAACTTCGAGGGCGTCCCCGAGGAGCCGGCGGAGGACCCGGAGGCGGCGGCGGCGGCGGCGCGAGAGCGAAGACGCGAGGAAGCGCTCCTCGCGACGCGCGAAGCTCGGAGGGCGCGCTCGGACGCGCTCGCCGCGCGGCAGCGCGCGGCGAGCCTCGCGCGCGAGGAGGACGCGCTGCATCAGCGCTCGGCGTCGCTGCGGCAGTTTCTCGGCGAGGAGGTGATGCCGACGGTGACGGGGGCGCTGTTGTCGATGTTGAAACTTCGCCCGCCGGATCCGGTGCTCGCGCTGAGCGAGTATCTGCTTCGTAAGGACCGCGAGGCGGAGTTTGGGGAGGAAGCGGAGAGGCAGAGCGCGAAGGCGATCGAGCGGGCGGTGTACGAGGAGGCGAAAGCCGCGGAGGCGGCGGCGAAGCTGGAGATTTCGAGGAAGAAGGCGGAGGAGGCGAGGCGCGCCATCAAGCCTCGGAGCGTCGTCCGGGTGGTCCCGAAGTTGCCGCCCAAGACGTTGAGACCGCCGCCTTCGCCTTCCGAGGTTCCCGAGGGCGGCGGAGGCGAGGGCGGCGGCGAGGGCGACGAGAACAGCGGCGAGCCCGTCGCGGCGCAGCCCGAGCCCGTCGCCGCGTGATGTGAGCGCGCGACGACGCACAGTGTACGTCTTTAGCCGTTGGTATACCTTATTAACGCTCGCCGCTCGCTACTTTTCTCGTCACACCTTCATCGCGTCGACGCCGTCCGCGGCGCACTTCGCGAGATACTTCTCGTGCTCCTTCTTCTGCGCGGCTTGAAACTTCGCGAGCTTCTTCCGCTGCGCTTTCGCCACCTCCGCGCCGTCGGCGAGGTGCGTCGGGACGCCGTCGTCGTCGTACTTTGAATACGTCCCCGCGTGCTCGCCCACTTTGAACATCTCCCCGGGGGGTATCTTCGCCGCCTCTTCCTTCTCGCGCAACTTCCGCGCGGCTTCCTCCTTCTTGACGCGCAACTCCTCCGCCTTCTTCGCCTTGGCCTCCTTCTCCCTCGCCGCCTCTTTCTTCAGCTCCTCGACGCCGTAGAGTTTCCACAGCGCGCCGCCGTCGGCGCGGTCGTCGAGCTTCACCCCGAGCGTCGGCAATCCGTCGTCCCTCAGCGCGTCGCACGCCGCCATGAGCGCGCTCGCGTCCGCGCCGCTCTTCGCGAGCGCGCGGATCTCGTCGCGGAACTTCACGATGAGATCGAGCGCGGGGGCGAGGGTCTCTTCCTTGCCGGCGCCGGCGCCGGCGTCGCCGTCGCCGCCGCCCGCGTCTCCGCCGACGTCGCCGAAACCGACGGCGCCGCCGCCGCCCGCCTCCGCGACGCCGAGCGTACTCAAGATGGTCGTCACGAACTGCGCAGCCGCGGACACGATCAGCGGCCGAACGTCCTCCTTCGCCGTCTTCCCCAAGTACGCGTTCGTCGCGCTGACGAGCTCTTTCAACGCCTTGATAACCGCCGGGGTGTTGACGTTATCGATCATCGCCGCGTGCGTCGCGGCGCGCGCGACGTCGACGGCGTCGGACAACGCGCGCTCGTTCTCGTTCCACGTCTGCGCGCGATTCGCGTCGTACCCGCCGGGACCAGAGTTACGTAACACCCCTTTCACGGCGTGGAAGAACTCCGCGAACGTCTTCTCCGCGATCACCGCGGCGTCCATCTGTTTAAACCCGACGCACGGCGCGTTCCCCGACGCGTCCACCGCGTCGCCAAACGCGGGGGTCAAATCCATGGGGTCGCTCCACTGGTGAAGCAGGAACAAAAACCGCAGCTGCCGCGCGGTGTACATCTTCAGCGCGGCGCGTATCGTGATGAAGTTCTTCAGACTCTTCGACATCTTCAGCCCGTCGATGTGCAGGTGACCGCTGTGCACGAAGTAATTCACCCACTGCTTCACGTCGTAAAACGCCTCCGACTGCGCGAGCTGATTTTCGTGGTGCGGAAAGTTGAGATCGATCCCGCCGCCGTTGATGTCCACCGCCTCGCCGAGGACGTCGCTGCACATCGCGCTGCACTCGATGTGCCACCCGGGACGCCCCTCGCCCCACGGGCTCGCCCACGACGGCTCCCCGGGCTTGGACGCCTTCCACAGCACGAAGTCGTGCGCGTCTTTCTTCTCGGAGGCGTCCGCGGCCAACGCGCCCTCGCCGTCCATCGCCGCCTCCACCTCGTCCTCCGCGAGCGCCGCCTTGTTCAGCTTGGCGTACTTGTGATTCGCGTCCTTCTCGAACGTCGGCACGTCGAAGTACACGCTCCCGTTGCTCTCGTACGCGAACCCGCGGTCCACGATGCGCTGAATGTACGAAACGATCTTGTCGACGTATTCGCTCACGCGCGTCAGCGCGTCCGGTCGCATCACGTTCAGCGACGCCATGTCGCCCATGAACTCGTCCTCGAAGCGCTTCGCGAGCGTCAGGTACGCGTCCTGGATGCTCCAGCTCTCGTCGACGACGGGGCCCGAAGAAGAATCGGACTCGCGCGCCTTGGCGTTGACCGTCGCGGCGAGCGCGGCGGATAGCGCGCTCTGCTCGCCGAGTTTTTTCTCCCCCGACGCCAGCAGCGCCTTCAGCGCGATCGCGGACGGCTCCGCGTCGAGCCCGCTCGCGCCGAGCGTCTTCTCCGCGAGCGCGAGGACCTCTTCGGAGCGGCGCTGATGCGCGCGCATGACGATCTTGTCGTCGATGTCCGTCACGTTCATCACGAACCGAACGTCGTAGCGGAAGTACTCCGTCACGACGCGGCGCAAGACGTCGAAGTTCACGTAGTTCCTCGCGTGTCCCATGTGCGCGCTGTCGTACACCGTGGGTCCGCATATGTACCACCCGACGCGGTTGCCGTCCAGGGGCACGAACGGCGTCTTGGTCTTCGTGAACGTGTTCATCAGCCGCGGGGTCTCGCGCGTGTGCGTTCGCGTCATCATCGCGGCGGCGTCGGGCTCGCTCCACCACGGCGTCGGGGCGCAGCAGCCGCACGCGAGCGGCGGGCCGAATCGCGGGTAGGCGTCGGCGGTCGGTCCGGACATCGCGGAGGAGGAGGAGGAGGAGGAGGAGGAGGAGGAGGACGGGGAGGAGGACGCGGCGCGGGTTGGTGTCTTCGATGTGGGCGTCTGTCGGCGGCGCGCCGGCCGCGCGCGTCTCTGACAGGACGACGAGGCGTCATCGCGATCTCGGACCCTAAGGGTCGTTCCATACAAAAATAGTTCACCGGTCAGTTGAAAGGAGGCGCGATCAAGTGTTGAAACCAAGCTATGGGTGAAAAACTTTTGTAGAACGCATCTAACAGACCTAGACCTAACCCTAAAGTTTGACGAGATCTAGACAGATTCGGTGCCGACTGGCGCGCCGCCTCCGGCCATACCCCCCAGCGCGACGCGCCGGGGGGGGGCACGCGCGTCGACATGGAGCCGCCGCCGTCCGCGCCCGCGCGGATCGACCGCGACGGCCTCCGCGCGGCGCTGCACGCGCTGTACGTCACGCGCGACGCTTCTTCGCGCGCGGCTGCGGACGCCTGGCTCCAACGATTTCTTCGCAGCGACGAAGCGTGGCCCGTCTCTCTCGCGCTCCTGGGCGACGACGCGACGTCGCCGCGCGGCCTCGACGCGCTCGAGGCGCTCTTCTGCGCGCGCGCGCTCCACGTCCTCCTGCGCCGGTGCGTCTTCAAGACGGAGAAGACGCAGAAGAGCCACGTCGCGCTGGACGAGCGCGCGCTGGGCGACGTGCGCGACGCGGGGCTGCTGCCGATGGCGTGGCGATGCGCCGCGCTGTGCGCGACGCACGACCGAGGCGTGGGGGGGGTCGGCGGAGGATCGGCGCGGGGCGGCGGCGCGGATTCGGCGTCTTCGGCGCCGCCGCGGACGATCCTGACGCAGGTGTCGCTCGCGATCGCCGCGCTCGCGTGCAAGATGGCCGCGTGGGAGGGCGACGCCATCGCGCGCGATCTGTGCGCGTACTTCACGCGGCCGCCGGCGTCCGCGCCGCCTTCCGCGACGCGCGTCGTCGCCGCCCTCCTCGATCATCGCGACGTCGACGAAACCGTCGCGGACGCGGGCGCGACGTGCCTGCTGCAGACGCTGTCCGTGCTCCCGGACGAGTGTCAGAGCGGGAGGCTGTCGATACATCCGGCGCGGCGGAGAGAAGTGATCGACGGGCTCCGAGCCGCCGCCGCCGCCGCGGTCTTTCCGACGCTCGACGCGTTGACCGGACGGCTGTCAGCAGCCGCGATGTGCGTGAACGACGCCGGGTCGAGCGGCGGCGTCGACCGATCGCGCGACCGAACGACGGCGTTGTTATTCGAAGCGTACGCCGCTTGGGCGGCGTTCGCGCCGGACGCGGCGGGCGCGGTGCGTCCTATTCGTCACACTGGTCCCCATACGACCGCTTGGCGTTGTGAACGCCGTTCATTCCTTAAGGACTTTTCCCGGTGTCTCTCTCCGCCCACACCACGGTTTCAATCCCCGCATACGATACCTTTCGACTCCACCTGACGCGCCTTTCAACTCACCACCCACCCCGACATTCGTCGCTTCGTCGCAGTGTCCGTCCGAGACGCTCGCCGCGGCGCTCGGCATCCTCGCCGCGAGCGACCGCGACGCGCGCGCGACGTTCAGCGACCGCACGCTCGTCGCCGCGGTCGCCGCCGCGAGCGCGGGGACGGCGAACGCGGTGCATCGCGCGGAGCGACGCGAGGCGCTGAGCGCGGCGGCGGCGGCGATGCGCGCGCGATGCGGAGGGGGCGGCGGCGCGGAGGGCTCGGCGAGGGCGGTTGAGGTGCTGTCGAGCGTGTGCGAGGCCGCGCGGGCGTCGCCGCCGGGGCCGCCGCCGCCGCCGGATCCGCTGGGGACGGGGAAGGACGCCGCGCCGGACAGGACGTACATTCCGTACAAGGAGTTTGCCAAGCTGAAGCGCGAGCGGAGGAAGAGCGCGAAGGCGGCTGGCCCGACGGGCTCGACGGGCGGCGGCGGAGGCGGCGGCGACGACGACGGCGGCGGTCTCTCCCCGCGCGCGGACTTGGAGGTGCTGTGTTTCTGCCTCGACGCGCTCTCCGACGCGCTCGCGCGCGGCGTCGCGTCCCCGGCCGCGGCGTTGGCGCCGTGGACGGCGATGCGAGAGGGCTCGGACGCCGGCGGGGGCGGCGAAGAGAAACATCAGGCTGCGCGATCGCCGGCGGCGGCGACGGCGATGTTGGCGTGCGCCGCGCGCGCGGCGCACGCGGCCGCGATCGCGGTGCGACTCCCGAGCGCGTCCGAGAGAACCGATCACGGGGATAAGTACGACGACGAGCACGCGGACGCCAGAGAGGAGCTCGGCGAGGGCTTGCGCGACGTCGCCGGCGTCGTCGGCGCGGATGCGTTTTTCTCGAGCGTCGCCGTGCGAGGGCTCTCCGAGACACTTCGGGGCGGCGGCGACGCTTCGTCTTCGTCGAATCTCGCGAATCCATCGAATCTCGTCGGCGGGTGGACGCACGTCCTGTTCGCGACCGCGCGCCTGTGCACGCCGCGCGGGGACCCCGCCGCGGTCGCGGTCGCGGTGGACGTCCTCGGCGACGTCGCGCGTCGCGCCGCCGCCGACGCCTCCGCGGCGCGCGTCGCGGAGCTCGCGACGTGGGCCCTCGGTGGACTGAACAAAGCGATGCGCGCGCAGCCCGTCGGCGTGCTCGCGCGCGCGTTAGACGCCGCGGTCGCGTGCGCGGGCGCGCGAGACGTCGCGACCGCGCGCGCGGCGTGCGTGACCGCGATGCGTCTGTGCGAGTCATGCGCGCGCGTCCTCGCAAACGGCGACGAAAGCGCGTCGCTCGAGGACAACGCGCGCGCCCAATCGGCGCTCGCCGCGCTCGCCGCCGCGCACGCGTCCGGCGGCGTGATGGCGCCGGCGAATAGCGCGTTGCGCCGCGGGCAAGAGCCCGTGCGGGTCATCTTATGCCGCGCGCTCGCCGCGGTCGCCGCCGCGCGCGCGCCCGCGGCGGCGGCGGAGGTGAGACTGCTTCCCATACGACCCCGTTCGCGTGGTGCACGCCGTTCCTTAAGGACTTTACCCGTCGTCACTCTTCACCCGCGCTTCCCTTTCAACGTTTGACCGGTAAGACGTTCGACTGACCGATCGCTTCACCCACGCAGGCGGCGACCGCGGGGCTCGCGGCGGCGGCGATCGTCGCGGCGTCCAACGCGGCGGCGACCGCGATCGACGTCGCGCGCGGCGTCGGCGCGGCGCCGACGACGGCGGGGATCGTCGCGACGTTGGACGCGACGCTGGACGTCGTCTTCGCGCTGACCGAGACGACCGTCGCGATCGAGGCGTGCTTGAAAGCGACACGCATCATCACGAGGGTCGACGGCGCCGCCGAAATAAACGCGATGACCTCGCCGCCGGGATTGGGGTCGACCGCGAGAGACGTCATCGAGCGCGCGCTGCTTCCCGCGCTCGAGCGCGCGCTCGACGCCGCCGTCGCGGTGACGCCCGCGCACGTCCACGCCGGCGGCGGCGTGGATCGCGTCCGGGACATCACGCGCGGGTGCGCTGACGCGCTCTCTTTGATCGTCGGAGAGAGCGCGCGAAACCCCGCGGCGCGCGCGTCGCTCGGCGCGTGCCTCCGCCTCGCGCTCGACGCGTACGTCTCGTCGCCGGAGACGCGCGCGGCGTTCCTGGGCGTCTTCGTCTGCGCGCTGTCGCGCGTCGGCGACGCGCCGCTGCCGCTGCCGCTGCCGCTGCCGGCGGGGGTGGGCGGGCTGTGGGCGGAACACCGATCGCGAGTCCTCGCGACGGTCGGCGGCGTCGCCGCCGCCGCCGTCGCCGCCGCCGCGTCGAGCGGCGTCGCCGGTCCGCTGACGACGCGCTGCGACGACGACGACGCGCGCGTCGCCGCGCTGACGCTGTGCCGCGCGCTCCTGCGCGTCGGCGCGAGCGACGCGGCGCCGATCTTTTCTTCCATCGCGACGGTCGCGCTCGAGGCGTTACGCGACGGCGCGAGCGGCGACGTCGCCGTCGCGTCGCTCGCGCTCGCGTCCGACGTTCTCTCCGCGCCGGCGATGCTGTCGCCGTCGCGCTTCGCCCCCGACCGATCGCCCGAGTCCGCGGCGGCCGCGTCGGCGGTGCACCCCGGGATGGGGCGGCTCGCGTCCGGGATGAGCGACGCGACGTCGCGAGGGTCGCACCTGCCGCGGTGGGCGCGCGCGGATGATCTTTCGGCGGCGACGCTCGCGGAGGTGAGACTGCTTCCCATACAGTACGACCCCGTTCGCGTGGTGCACGCCGTTCCTTAATTAAGGACATTCCCCGTCGTCACTCTGAGTCACCCGCGCTTCCCTTTCAACGTTTGACCGGTAAGACGTTCGACTGACCGATCGCTTCACCCACGCAGGCGGCGCATATTCTGTTGTCCGACGGCGGCGCGGCGGCGGCGTTGACGCGCGCGCAGCTCGAGTGCGCGAACGGCGTCATGATCCCCGGATTAGTCACCGACGTCGCGGCGTCGATGTTCGCGGCGTGGGCGGCGAGTGGAGACGCGACGTATATGCGCTGGTTGAGCGACGCGCTGGGGGGCGACGGCGACGGGTTCCCGCGGAGAGGGACGACGGCGGCGCAGAAGGGGGAGTTTTCGCGGGCGCTGCTGGCGCAGCCGCCGGCGCCGGGCGAGGGCGAGGGCGAGGGCGGCGGCGGCGGGATCGGCGGGAGGGATCTCGCGGGCAGGTTGGCGAAGATGGACCTTCGCAGGTTTAAGCGGACGCTGAAGGCGTTCTGCGGGGGGAAGAAAGCCGGTCCGGGCGGCGGCGGCGGCGGCGGCGGCGAGTGAACTTTTGATCGAGGGGAGAAAAAATAGCGCCGCGTCGATCCCGCTCGTCGCGTCTCGTCTCGTCCTAGACTATCTCTCGCTAAGGCGCCTTACCGTTCCGACGTGGAATATTCCTTTTCTCCTCTCCGCCGCCGCTTCAGAGCACGCGCGCGCGCGCTCCGTCTCGCACGCGTCGCCACGATGACGCGGTCCTCCTCCTCCTCCTCCTCCTCCTCCTCCTCGCGCCACGCGGTCCTCGTCCTCTTCGCCGCCGCCGCGCTCTTCGCCGCCGCGGCGTCCCCCGTCGCCGCCGCGGACGCCTCGCTCCTCTCTCGCCGGCTCCTGCAGACGCCGCCGTCGCTGACGCAGTGTGCCGTCGGCGTGCGCGAGTGCGACGGCGACAAGCACGCCAAGGCGGCGGAAAAGGCGAAGAAGGCTGGCGACCCAACCCCGGCGTGCGCGTCCTACGACGGGACGTACGAGGACCCGCAGCGGCTCACCTGGGTCGTCGCCGTCGCCGCGGTGCGTCGCGGCCCTCAAAACAAACCGGGTTCTCATCTCTCCTTCCCTTTCAACGCGCGCGCGCTGATAGGCTGACGCGTCGTCCTCCACCGCGTTTCATCGACTCGACTCGACTCGACTCGACTCGACTCGACTCGACTCGACTCGACTCGACTCGCGCAGGTGGTCGGGTTCGTGATGTGCTTCGGCATCGGCGCGAACGACGCGGCGAACAGCTGGGGCACCTCCGTCGGCAGCGGCGCGATCTCGCTCACGCAGGCGGTACTCTTGGGCGGCGTCATGGAGTGGCTCGGCGCGCTCGGGCTCGGGTACGGCGTCGCGAAGACCATCAAAGGTTGGTTTTGTTTTTTGTTTTGGTTTTTTGGTTTTTTGGTTTTTGGTTTTTCATCGCGCCGCCGTTCGTCGACCGCAGGCACGAGCAAAACCGACGACGCGTCGTGCTGGGCGTGCGGGTACTGCGACAGCGAGATGTCCCTGTACATGGTCGCCATGACCGCCGCGCTGTTCGCCGCGGGCGTGTTCCTGATCCTCGTCACGTTCACGGCGATGCCAGTCAGCACGACGCACGCCATCGTCGGCGGCACCGTCGGTGCCGCCGCCGTCGGCGCCGGGTGCGCTGGCGCGGTTCCCGGACTCGCTCGCTCGCGCGCGGCGTGATATCTTTTCGACGCTCCACTCAAACAGACTCGACGCGAGCGTTACTACTTTGGTCTGCTCACTCCCCGCGACGTTTCATCTTCCCCCCCCCTCCCCCTCACCCCCCCGCCCCCGCGTCGCCTCTTCGTCAGGTGGGCGTGCTTGAACTGGGACTTCGACGGCGGGCTCGCCGGGATCATCGCCTCCTGGGTCATATCCCCGATCATGTCCGGCTGCGTCGGCGTGATCATGTACTGGCTCACGCATCATCTGATCGTCAAGGCGCGGCTCGGCGGGGGTCCGAGGAGGTGCGCGCTGATCGGTCAGCCGATTCTGTGGACGACGCAGACGTTCGTGATCGCCTTTTTGATCCTGCTGAAGGCGCAGCCGACGAAGAAGTGGGCGTACTCCCAGATGGCGTGGGTCGCCGCGATCGCCGCCGCGTGCGTGTTCGTCCTCGTCCTCGCGTTCTTGAACCCGCACACGCGGCGGCAGATGCCGTCGATCCGCGCGAAGCGCCCGAGGAAGGCGTCGTCGTCGCCGTCGCCGCCGAACGGCTCGCCGTCGCGGGCTTTGCTCCGCGTCAAGTCCATCGGCGACGGACTCGGGCGGTTCCTGAACAAGGTCACGACCGGCGGCGGCGACTACAACTCCGACGTCAACAACGGCAACAGCTCGACGCGACCGCTCGCGCCGCCGCCGACGACGTCCGAGGACGCGATCGAGCGCGAAGACGCCGCCGCGGCCACATCGCCGACGCGTCATCATCACTCCGGGGAGATCAAAAAGGCGCGTGAGACTGCTTCCCATACAACCCCGTTCGCGTGGTGCACGCCGTTCCTTGAGGACTTTTCCCGTCGTCACTCTTCACCCGCGCTTCCCTTTCAACGTTTGACCGGTAAGACGTTCGACTGACCGATCGCTTCACCCACGCAGGCGCTCAAAGAAGCCGCGCACGATATCATCAACCCCTCCCCGCGCGAACGCGCGCACTCCAAGGCGTCGTTCCTCGCGGAGTCCGCGCAGTTCACCGCGGATGAGTACGGCAGAGGCATGAGCGAAGAAGAAGTCGACGCGACGTTCATGTTTCGATACCTCCTCGTGTACACCGCGGCTTTGGAGTCGTTCGCGCACGGCGCCAACGACACCGCCAACGCCACCGGCCCGTTCAGGCGCGTTCGACGGTCGTCGCACTGGTCCCCGTACGACCGCGTTCGCGTTGTGAACTTCATTCCTTAAGGACTTTCGGGTCCCTTCCGCGCGCGTTTCTCTCCGCCCACCACCCTTCGGTTTCGATCCCGACACACCTACGGTGCGACGCCTTTCGACTCGGTCTCACGCCTTTCAACTCCACCCCGACGCCTTTCGACTCGCGCGGACCCTCGACCCTCAGCGCGGTCTACCTGTCATATACGCACGGGCTGGACGACTGCTCGAAGCCGCAGACGCCGGCGTGGATCATGGCCGTCGCCGGGTTCGGGGTCTTTCTCGGCGTCACGACGTTCGGGTATCGCGTCATTCGCACGATCGGGAAGGAGCTCACGGAGATCAACTACCAGCGCGGGTTTTGCATCGAGTTCGCGTCGACGCTCACGGTGGTCGTCGCGACGGTGCTCGAGATGCCGGTGTCGACGACGCACTGCCAAGGTACTCACTACGCGCGCTCCTCCCGACCGCGCGTTTCGCATCTACACATCTATACGATTTGATTTTGTTTTGACCAATCGCGCGCGTCGACGACTGACACGTGTCTTGCTCTCTCGCGTCGCAGTCGGCGCCGTCGTCTTCGTCGGCGCCGCCGCGTTCGGACGCAAACGCGTCGCGTGGGGCCTCGCCGGGAGGATCGCGCTGACGTGGGTGCTGACGCTGCCGTTCGCGGGGCTCGCCGCGGCGGCGGTGACCGCGGCGCTCAGACCCGCGATCGCGACGTGACGGGCGAGCGGTCGGTCGATCGGGAGGGAACGAGGGAACGAACGAAGGAGGGGACGACACGAACGAACGAAAGAATTTTTCCGACAGATAAAACTCAGTGACGCATGACGTGGCGTCGACGCGCGCGTCTCGCCTCACTCCGCGCGTCGCCCGATGCACGCGCTTCGCGCGCTCGCGTCTTCGCAGTTCGCATCCGCCGCGCGCCGCGTCCGCCGCGCGGCGTCCTCGTCGTCGTCCTCGCTCGTCGCGTCGTCGGCGTCCCCCGCCGCCGCCCCCGCGCGTCGTCGTCGCCGCGCGTCGTCGTCTCCGCGTCGTCGCCCGTCGACGTCGTCGTCGCCGTCGCGTCGCCGGCTCCTCGTCGCCGCGGCGTCGTTCTTCGCGACGCTCGCGCCCGGCCGCGCGTCCGCGGCGCCGGACGCGTCCTCGTGCGAACCACTCGGGAAGTCCTCATCAGTCGCGATGCGCGCGGCGGGAGGCGGCGGCGTCGGCGGCGGCGACGACGCGTCCGCGTCCTCAGAGATCCTCGACCTGTACCCCGGAACCGCGCTGACGCGCATGGAGAACGCGCGCGATCGCGCGGCGTCGCTCACGGAGGACCAGCTCTCCCGCGACTGGTCCTCCGTGCGCGCGCTCCTCCTCTGGGCCGCGGGCCTGCGCGACCTCACGGACGTCGCGCCGGGCGCGGGGAACACCGGTCACTGCTTCAACGACTTCAATCACGTCGACGCGACGACGATGTCGCTCTCGGTCTCGGACAACGAAAACCGAGGCCAGGTGTCGGGCATCGCGTTCGGGAACCGGCTCGGACCGGGCATCAAGGTGGCGTCCGACCCGGACCTCGGCCCGGGTGGGTCGTGGTGCACGTGCGCGCAGGGCGGACGGAGCGAGCCGCCGGAGGACGTGGCGCATCTGCAGTTTCGCTCCGCCATCGCGTGGAAGTTAGGCGCGTTCTATCTCACACTGGTCCCCATACGACCCCGTTCGCATGGTGAACGCCGATCCTTAAGGACTTTTCCCGGCGTGTCTCTTCGCCCAGGGTCCCTCGCTTTCAATCCCCGCCCGCGATGCCTTTGAACTCCATCTGACGCCTATGAACTCCAACCCGCCATCGCTTTGTATGGAATGGCCCTCAGTGTGGGTGCCGTTCGGCGGGTTCTCTCGGTTCGTCCTCGTCGACGACGCGGGCGCGCAACTCGCGACGGGGGTGCCGACCGGGCCGGGGTTGCCGTCGCAGAGAGAGAGGGAGATGAACTACGAGATACTGCGCGGGGGGAGGTACGCGCGCGCGGCGGACGCGTACGCGGCGGCCGGCGCGAGGTGATGAGAAGATAGAGGGAGTCCGCGAAATAATGAAATGAAAATGAAATCGTCGTCGAAGAGCTCGCGCTCGTCTCCCTCTCCCAGCCTTCTTCTTCGTCATCCATCATCTAATACGTCGTCTCGTACTTCCTCGAGCCGTCCTCCGCGCAGCACCACTCCCCGAGCTGGATCGCCTTGTCCGCGTCCGGCTTCCACTTCGCGCTCCACGCCGTCGCGCTCCGCGGCTTCCCCTCCAAGAAGGGCGTCACCGAGGTGAAGTGCAACACCTTCGAACTTCGCACGCCCGCGATGGACGCGCTCAGCTCCTCGAACGTCATCGGGTCGACGATCCCGGAGATCTTGACGAGCGCGCGGCGCTTCACGATGGACGCGTCGTGGAGCACGCCGAACCACCCGCACGCCTCCCTCTCTCTCGTGACCCCGCCGTCGCTTCCCCCCGCGTCGGCGCCCGCGCCGGCGCCCGCGACGCAGTAACTCAAGTTGAGAGGCATCGGCGCGTCGCCGAACGAGCCCTCCATCAGGTCGTTCTCGACGATCGCGACGCTGCGCTTCACCTCCTCCGGAATCTCCGGGTGCGTCAGAAACGTCGCCTCCCTGAACTTGCTCGCGTCCGACTTCTCCAAGTCCACGACGTGATCCAGAGGGCACACGAACGGGAGCTCGAACCTCGACCCTGGGAACCTGCCGTAATGCGGAAACCACGCGCGGTCCAACCCGCACAGCACCGGCGGCATGATGAGCACGCGGTTCAGCGCCTGCGCGATCGCGAACGCGATCTTCATCTGCTCCAGCTGAAACTCCACGAGGTCGAAGTGCGCCTCCACGAGCTCGTCCTTGGTCGCTTTGATAGTCGGAAACGTCTCGTCCGTCGCGGCGGGGAACCCGCGCTCTCGAAACCACGTCATGTTCACGACCCTCGGCACGCGCGGCGTGTAGCTCATGTACCCGGACTTGGGCTTGTTCTCCTTGTTCGCGAGCGGGCCCGCGCCTTCGCCGCCGACGAGGTCAAAGTACCCGCGGGCCGCGTCCCCGAGCCACGCGTTGGCCTCGCGCATCCGATGCCGTTTCCCCGGCGTGCCTCCGAATTGAAACGTGTTGTGCACCGCGAACGGCGCCTTCTTTCGCTGGCTGTGCGTCCGCTGCGCGTGGAACGTGTGCCCGTTGCCAAACTGCGACACGGGCAGCGCGCCGAGGGTGACGGTCCCGTTGTACGCCTTGAGGAGGCCGTGCGCGTCCGGCGACGACTGACACGCGCCGCCTTTGGATTTCAAGTCGTTGAACGCGTTTTGGTCCCACACGGATTCATCCGCCTCGATCGTCTTCACCCACTCCTCGGTCAGCGCGCGCGAGCCGGGGGTGGGACGGAAGAACATGATCCCGATGTTGGACGCCGCGTTGCACGGGTGCGAGTCCAGGCCGTCGTCGTCGTCCGCGTCGTCCGCGACGGCGGCGGCGTCGGCGGCGGCGTCGGCGGCGGATTCGATCGTTTTCAACGTCGTCTTCTTCGCGGAGTCCCCCCCGCTCGCCGTCTCTGATGAACGAAGCACGTCCGACGACACGAGCATGTCCGCGGTGGGATACCGTTTAAAATACGGCAGCGGGTCTCGCAACCACGCGACGTCGATGTCGGATATCAGCACGCTGACGCCCTCGACTTTCGTGAAGTCGCGAATGAGCCGAATCTTATCCCGGCCCATGCGATGAAAGTTGGCGCTCCCCCACCCGAAGTCTTCCTTCACGACGTCCTTCTGGATCCCTCGAGACCCCATGAGCCACGTCGGGACTTTCAGCTCCTCCATGCGCGCGTGGAGGCTCTCGTCCATGGCGCCGACCATGTAGTTTTGGAGGCCGAGGGACTTGAGACGCGCGCACCAAAACTCGGCGAAATCGCGGTAGTGATCGTTCGCCCACGTCACGATCACGACGCCGTCCACCGCGACGGACTCGATCAGCGTCTTCGTGATCCCCGTGCTCAATCGCTCGTTCCCGGCGTCGTCGTCCTCGTCGTCGAGCGCGGCGTCCGCGTCCGCGCGCGGGGACGCGTCGAGCTCGCGCGACATGTCGTCGTACGGGTCGTCGTCCGCGCTCCGGTCGACGCTCTTCTTTTTATCGTTCGACGCGCCCGCCTTCGCGTCGAGGCGCGGCGCGGCGTTCAGGACGCGGCGCCATAGCGACGGCGGCTTGGACGCGGCGGCGGCGGCGGCGGAGGACGCCGCGTTCGCGCACGCGAGGAGCGACGCGAGGAGCGCCGCGAGGAGGAGGAGGAGGGGGCGTGCGCGCGCCATGAAGATCTGAATGACGGAACCCTTCTTTTTTTTTTTTTTCGTCGCGAGCCTCTCAGCTCTTTCTCGCTCTCGCGCGTCATCACAGATGACGAACGGTGGAGAGGCGCGCGCGGCGCACACGTCGCGGCGCGCCTCGCGTCCGCGCACGCGCGCGCGATGGTCGCGTCGACGATGCCCGGCGTCGTTCGCGGCGCGAACGCGCGGCCGAGGGCGCGCGTCTCGTCGTCCGCGGTCGCGCCTCGCGCGACGACCGCGCCCCCCCCGCGAACGACGAGACGCGCGATGATGATGAGCGCGCGAGCGCGAGCGTCGCGATCGTTAACATCGTCGTCGTCGCGCCTAGGAGGCGGGACGCGACGAAGCCCGCCGCGCCCCGCGCGACCCGCGGTCGTCGTCGCCGCGCTCGCCGACGACGACGCCGACGACGCCGCGATCGCCGCGGGGGCGTGGAGGGAGACGACGTGGTTCGCGCGCGCGACCGCGGCCGCGGAAGAGATGAAGAACGAGGAGAAGGAGGACGATCTCACACTTCGTCCCGTCGCCGTCTCATCGTCGGACGACGCGCTCCCGCTCGGGATCGACCTCCCCGCGGCGGCCGCCTCCGTCGCGATCGGCCTCGCCGTCAAGTTCCTCCTCCCGTGCCCCGCCGAGCTGAGCTCCGAGGCGTGGTCGCTGCTCGCCGTCTTCGCCGCCGCCGTCGCCGGCTTAGGCAAGTCGCACTGGTCCCCATACGACCGCGTTCCAATGAAACAACGTCCACGTCATCAAACGACTAACCAATCATATCACTTCCCGCCACGTCGCCCACCAATCAAACGCCCCTCCCTCAGTCCTGAAGCCCGCCCCCGTAGGAGCGTGGGCGTTCATGTCGCTCACCTTCGCGGTCGCGACGAAGACGCTCTCGTTCCAGGACGGCCTAGCCGCGCTGACGAACGAGGTGATATGGCTCATCGTCGTCGCGACGTTCTTCGCGCGCGCGTTCGTCAAGACGGGCTTCGGCGACAGGCTCGGGTTGTCCTTCGTGCGCGCGTTCGGGAAAAACACGCTCAGGCGCGTTCTATACACTGGTTCCCATGCGACCCCGTCGGCGTGGTGAACGCCTTTCGACTCCGCTTCTGACGCCTTTCAACTCCACCCCGACGTCGCTTTGAATGGACCCTCGACCCTCAGCCTCGCCTTCGGCATGCAAGCCGCGGAGTGCGTCCTCTCCCCCGCGATGCCGTCCACGACCGCGCGCGCGGCGGGGGTGTTCGTGCCCATCATAAACTCGCTGGACGAGCGCACGCGCGCGTTTCTGACGGGGCAGCAGCTGCAAGGAGGGAACGCGTCGAGCACGCTGCTCCTGTCGGCGGCGGCGCAAAATTTTCTCTGCGTGCAGCTCGCGGCGGCGCAAGGCGTGACCTTCGCGAACCCGTTCGCGGAGTGGTTCGTCGCCGCGAGCGTCCCGTGCGTCCTCTCGCTCCTCGCGACGCCGCTCGTGCACTACGCGATCGATCCGCCGGAGTTGAAGGACACCCCGGAGGCGCCGAAGGCGGCGGCGGCGAGGTTGGAGCGGATGGGCGCGCTCTCCGCCGCGGAGGCGCGTTCTAGTATCACACTACTCCCCATACGACCGCGTTCGCGTGGTGAACGCCGATCCTTAAGGACTTTCTCTCCCGGCGCATCTCTCCGCCCACACCACGGTTTCAATCCCGACACACCTCGACGCCTTTTGACTCCGACTGACGCCTTTCAACTCCACCCCGACGTCGCTTTGAATGGACCCTCGACCCTCATCAGACGCGAATGGTCGGCGGCCTCGGCGTGACCGTGTTCCTCTGGATCTTCGGGTCGACCCTCGGGATCAGCGCCGCGCTCGCGGCGATGATCGGCCTCTGCATTCTCATCTGCGCGGGCGTGCTCACGTGGGACGACGCGCTGGAACAGAAGGGCGCGTGGGACACGTTGCTGTGGTTTGCGATTTTGATTTCCATGTCCTCCGCGTTGAACGCGCTCGGCGTCGTCGGCTACTTCGCCGGCGCCGTCTCGTCGTCGTTGGTCGCCGCGAACGTCTCGTGGGGCGCCGCGTTCGGCGCGCTGCACCTCGGGTACTACCTCATGCACTACTTCTTCGCGTCGCAGAGCGCGCACGTCGGCGCGTTGTACCCGGCGTTTTTGGCGATGATGATATCGAGCGGCGCCCCCCCCGCTCTCGCCGCGTTGACGCTCGCGTTTAACACGAACCTCTTCGGCGGGCTGACGCACTACGCGTCCGGTCAGTCCGCGGTGTACTTCGGGTCCGGGCACCTCCCGCTCGCGACGCTGTGGAAGCAGGGCGCGTACATGAGCGTCGTGAACGCGGTCGTCTTCGGCGTCGTCGGGATGGCGTGGTGGTAAGGATCACTCAAATTACACCGTCCCACCTCTTAACTACCGCTTCGGGCTCCCCACGTCTTATATCGCTCGCGTTATGACTTGACAAACTACTCGGGCGTGTGCGTGTCTGATTGTTTTTTTGTGCGGGTGACTCTAACAAGTGGAAAGTCGTGGGCTTGTGGTGAGTGAGGTGAATGAAACGGTGCACTCGTAGCCGTTACGTTACGTTATGATATGATATTATTACTCGTATGATGTTAAAACGCTCCCGGGCACCCTTCCGCGTACGGGTCGATGTCGCACTCCCCGAACGGCTTGAACCGATTCTCCACGTTCCCTACGCTCGGCTCCGCCTTGAACCCGCGCGGTTTCAACGACCCCATCTCCACGCTCTCTCGAAAGGCGGTCACGATGAAACTGATCGTGGACGTTCCCGGCGGGATGGCCGCGCCGTACCCCGCGAGAACCGTCCGCGACGTCCCCGTCGGGTTCACCGTGACCGCGCTGTTGCCTTGCTTGTCCTCCACGAACCCGAACACGTCCGCGGCTTCGACGACGCGTTTCAGATTATTCGTCGCCGTCGCGGTGAACTTGAGGCACACCGTCTTCGCCTTGGGGCCGTTCCATACGAGCGAACGTCGGGGTGGAGTTGAAAGGCGTCAGTTGAAGTTGAAAGGCGCCGAGGGCGGGGAATGAACGCGAGGGACCCTGGGCGGAGAGAAACAACGGCAAAAGTCCTTAAGGATTGGCGTTCACCACGCCAACGCGGTCGTATGGGGACTAGTGCGAGGAGAACGCGCCTTGTTCGGGAGGTACGTGTTCGGCGGGCACGCGTCCAGGACCTCGTACGCGATGTCCGAGAGCGCGATCTCGCCGCTGTGTGGTTTCGAGCGTGGTTTTTTTGGTGTCGTCGGGGACGGCGCGGCGGGGTCAGAGCGCGACGGAGAGCGAGAGTCGAGTCTATCCATCCGCGTTCGCGGCGTCGTCGTCGGACGAGGGCGATTTGAGGACGCACCCGAACGCGGCCGCGGGAGGCGCGCGCGACGCTTGGTCGACGCCGACGACGCCGAGTAGGATGGAGGATAAGACCTCGCGGCGGGTGCTCGACGGTCGCGACGACGACGACGACGACGACGACGACGCGCGCGCGGGCGCTCGCGCGTCGTCGGAAGATGACGACGACGACGACGACGGGCGCTGACGACGACGACGCGCGACGGCGACGGCGACGCCGCGGCGCGCGACGCGCGCGCGCGTCGCGACACCGCGGCGAAGTCCGGCGAGCGGCGGCGTCGACGCGAGCGACGTGCTCGCCATGTCGACGCGAAGGGGCGACGACGAGTGACGAATCGGAGGGTGCGCTCGCGCGGCTGCAGTCGGTGGTTGCGCGCGAGTCTTCGCGTTCTTCACCCACCGCTCGGTTTCAACACTTGATCGCTTTCCCTTTCAAATGACCGATGAACTTTTTTTGTGAGCCACCGCACCGATCGCCTTCTGCGAGAGCGCCTCGCCTCGTCGGATCCTAGGGCAAGCATCACTTCATATCGACGCGCCCCACCGAACGCGCGCGTCGGCTCGAACCGCGATGTTCGCGCGCGCGTCCTCCGCGCGCGTCGCGCACGCGTCTTCGAGGTCTGTCCCGACCCTCGCGCGCGCGACGCCCTCCCCCCGCGCGCGCCGTCCCCGTCCCCGTCCCCGTCCCCGTCCCCGTCCCCGCGTTGTTACCGAAATAATTCATTCGCCCCGCCGACGCCTCCTCCCCCGTCCCTCCCTCCCTCTCTCTCTCCGCAGCGCCGCGCCGCTCGGGGACGCCGAGCGCCGCTCGCGCGCCGCCGTGCGCCCCGCGAAGCCGTCGTCGCGGCGAGAGATCGTCCGCGGGTCCGTCGCGCTCGCCGCGGGCGACGTCGCGGTGGACGAAGC
This sequence comes from Micromonas pusilla CCMP1545, assembly GCF_000151265.4. Taxonomy (NCBI): domain Eukaryota; kingdom Viridiplantae; phylum Chlorophyta; class Mamiellophyceae; order Mamiellales; family Mamiellaceae; genus Micromonas; species Micromonas pusilla. The sequence continues at coordinate 68,450 of NW_003315894.1, read as the reverse complement.
GCGCGTCCACGACGACGGTGCGCGCCTCGCTCGTCCTCCGCCCGCCCGCGCGCCCGCCGTCGACTGACGCGCCGCTCGCCCCCGTCCCCGTCCCCGTCCCCGTCCCCGTCCCCGTCCCCGTCCCCATCAGACGAAGACGCGCGAGGCGCGCGCTCGCGCAGGGACTTCCTCGCCGCGCAGATCATCGCGTCCGCGTCCGCGACCGCGTCGCTCCTCCGTCCGTCTCGCGTCCTCGCCGCGGGTGCGACACTGGTCCCCGTACGACCGCGTTCGCGTGGTGAACGCCGATCCTTAAGGACTTTTCCCGTCGCATCTCTGCGCCCACACCTCGCTTTCAATCCCGACACACCTCGACGCCTTTCAACTCCGCTTCTGACGCCTTTGAACGCCTCCACCCCGACGTCATCTCGCATGGAACGACCTGCGGACGGGACGACGAACGCGAACCTCCCGAAAGATTACTACGCCGCCGCGCGCGCGGTGACGCGAGCGCTCACGGAGAGCCTCGAGTTCGAGGCGTCCAACCCCACGAACGCGGAGCGGTTCAAACGCGCCGAGCCCGCGAAGGAGGCGGTGAAGACGTTCATCAAGGACTGGGCGTCGTCGCCGCTCGCGCGCGGCGACCGCGCGCGCGACGACATCGTCCTCGCCGTGCAAGAGCTGAGCGCGTTTTACAAGGCGAACGGCAGCCGGGTCGCGCTGAGCGACGAGACGCGGCGGAGCGTCCTAGAGAAGCTGTACGACGCGAGCGAGGCGCTGCCGCCGGCGGAGAAAACGCTCGCGGACCGACTGTTAGGGTTATGATACATGATATTATATTATTTCTCGATCTGATAGTAGTATCCGACAGTCCGACAGTCCGACGTCCTCTCGTCACGCGGCGTCGCCGTGCGATACGAGTCGAGGCGATACGAGTTGAACGACGCCGTCGCCGCCGCCGACGCCGCCGCCGACGCGCGCGTCGTCCAACTCGCCCGGCCCGCGCGACTCGATCTCATGGCCGTTCTATACAAGCGAATGTCGGGGTGGAGTTCAAAGGCGTCAGTTGGCGTTCAAAGGCGTCGCGGTCGGGGATTGAAAGCGGGGGGTGGGCGGAGAGATGCGCTGGGCAAAGTCCTTAAGGAACGGCGTTCACCTCGCCAATGCGGTCGTATGGGAACCAGTGTATAGAACGCACCTCGGTCGTCCGTCCGCGCTTCCGCGACGCCGCCGCCGTCGCCGCCGCCGCCGTCGTCGTCGTCATCGCCGCCGCCGCCGCCGCCATTCGACGCGACTCCGCCGCGCACAACGACAGCGTGAACGACGCCGCCATCCGCACCCACGCCTCCACGTCCTCGCGCGGATCGAACGACAGCGCGGTCGCGGCGGCGTCCACGGACGGCGACGCCCCGCGCGCGCCGACGCCGTACGCCGCGCCGCACGCGGCCGCGAGCTCGGCGACGAAGCCGTCGCCGAAGAGCTCGTCGCCGCCGCCGCCGCGACGACGCGGAAGAGATGCGCCGGGAGAGAAAGTCCTTAAGGATCGGCGTTCACCACGCGAACGCGGTCGTATGGGGACCGGTGTGATGTGACGACGATCTCGAGCCTCCGCGCCTCCCTCCTCCTCCTCCTCCTCCTCCTCCTCCGCGCTGATCTCCTCGTCCTCGAACGCGCCCACGGACGCGACCGCCGCGCCGCGCACGCATTCGCTGAACGACGTCAGCCCGACGCGTCGAAGCCACGGCGACGCGCCCTCCGCGTCGGCGCTCGCCCAGCGCGCGACGTCCGCGGCGGCGGCGCGACGCGTCGCCGTCGACGGATGCGCGGGGTGCGAGAGATACGGCCCGACGACCTTCGCGGCGAGCCAGTCCGCGGTGGACCAGTCGTGGACGCCGCTCGGGCCGATATCGCTCAGGACGTCTAGCACGTCTGTGAGTAACGGTCCGAGGGAGTGCGTTTCTTTTTCTTCCGCCGCGGGTCTCTGATGAGATTCTTCGTCGAATTTGTCGTCTTTTTCGTCTGAGTTCGCGTCGTCGTCGACGTCCGCTCGACGACGACGATGATGTTTTTCGCGCTCCCCCGCGCGGCGCCGCCGCGACGCCGCGCGCGGGAACAAGAACGCCTCCGCGCTCGGATCCGTCAGAACGTGCTCCTGCGATGTCGACGGGACGCGTCGTGAGCGAGAGGGATCGCGCGTCGCGCGGGACGACGCGCGATGGCGCGAGTTTTGTCGCGATGACGTGTCGCGTAGGCGTCGCCGCGAAAAGTGTGGCGGGAGAGGCGACGCGCGCGACCAGACGCGACGCACCGAGAGCAGGATCATCCCCGCGAGCTTATCGTCGCAGTACTCCGCTCGGATGAGCTCGAACGCGGCGGCGTATCTCGCTTCGCCGCGACCGTTCGCGTCTCGAGAACGACCCGAATCGTCGCTGACGCGAATCGCGTCGCGCACGACCTCCGCGGACGCGCGCGCGTCGACGCCGCGCCACGGACCCATCGACATGTTCGCTTCGAAAAACTCCGCGATCGACGCGGACGCGACGGACGCGAGGCGCGCGCGCACGTCCTCCGCGATGCGCGCGCCCTCGGACGCGATGCGCCGCCGACGCGCGGCGTCGCTCGTCATGTCGCGCGCGTCGTCTCTCGAGCGCTCCGTCCGCGCTCTCCCCGCGCGCGCGAGAATGGCCGCGTCACGTCCGCCGATAAAAAAACGAAAAACGGACGCACGTGCGAACGCGCCGACGTGGCGTTTCTGTTCGTACTGTACGATAGTTTTCGACGTACTTTCGTACAGTACTCCTGACCACGAGCGCCATACGACGGCAAATATCTCCGCATCTTTGGGGATCTGCTGAGAAAAAACGTGAAAAAACGAGCTCGTGATATCCGCGATCGAGCCGTCCGATCAATCGGACCCGCGCATCGGTCATCGCCCGACGCGAAAGGTATTTTTGAGACTATGCGGCTCCTATGCGGCTTTCAAACGTGGCTTTCAACCTGCGATTTACGGGCGCGCTCTCCACGCGTCGCGTCGTGGCGTGGTCTCATCTGCGAGGCATTTCGTCGGGCGCGTCGCGTGCCATTCATTCACTCGTTCCTCGCACGCGCTCGAGCTCGCGACATGAACGCGACCGCGATGCTGCTTCGGCGCGGGTTCGTCGTCGCGAGGTTCGCGAAGAGCGGGCTGAGCGCGACGACGCGACGCGCGCGCGCGGCGCCCGCGCGCGTCGCCGTCGGCGGCGCGACGTCCGCGACCGCGTCCTCCGCGTCCTCCTCCGAGACGGCGATTGCGATTGCGACGGCGACGGCGACGGCGCGGCGCGCGTACACGCGCGGCGTCAAGCCCGGGCGCGGGGACGAGCAGACGACGCGCGCGGCGCGCGGCGTCGGGCACTTCACCGCCGAGGACGAGGCCGCGCTCGAGATGGAAGCCGAGCGGCCGACGCGATTCGCGCAGCAGGTGCGCGCCGACCAGACGCGCGTTCGTTCATTTCGTTTCGTTCCCACCGAACGATTCGCCGCCGCCGGACGCGCGTCCGACGAGTCGACGCGCGCGCGCGTCCTCCGTCCGTCCGTCCCATCCTCGCGCGCGCATTCGCGCGTCCTCCTCCTCCACCCCCTCCCGCCGCCGTTCTTCCTCGCCTCTCTCCTCCCTCGCGACGCGACGCGCCTCACGACGCGTCGTCCCCGGCCATTCCTCCTCCTCCTCGTCTCTGCTCTCCTCTCTTCAGGTCCGACTCGTGCAGTGGTACCCCGGACACATCGCCAAAGCCGAGCGCGCGCTCCGCGAACAACTCCGCGGCGTCGACGCGGTCGTGGAAGTCCGCGACCTGCGCATCCCGCTCGCGACGACGCACCCGGAGATCCCAAACTGGATCGGCGGCAAGCTCCGCGTCCTCGTCCTGAACCGCGCGGACATGGTCTCGGACGGCGAGCGACAGCGGTGGGTCGCGTGGTTCAAGGTGCGTTCAGGGTTTCAAACGTGTTTCACCCACCCACCCCGTGGCAGTTTCAACATGATTTTGATCGCAAACATGGTCCCTTTCAAAAAATGACCGAAGATTTCGCATCCACCAAACAGAAAAACGGCGAGAAACACGTCGTGCTCACGGATGCCAAGTCTGGAAAGGGCGTCAACAGGGTCAAAGAGGTCGCGCTGCTCGTGAGCGAGGAGGTGAACGCGAAGCGCGCGGCGAAAGGGTTGATGCCGCGGCCGGTGCGGACGGCGATCATAGGGTATCCGAACGTCGGGAAGAGCGCTCTGATCAACCGTCTGACCAACTCCAAGGCGTGCGCGTCGGCGCCGCGGCCGGGCGTGACGCGGAATCTTCGGTGGGTGCGCGTCGGCGGCGACTTGGACTTGCTCGACTCCCCCGGGGTGTTGCCGCCGCGGCTCGCGGACCAGGCGGCCGCGACGAGGCTCGCGATGGCGAACGACATCGGCGAGGCGAGTTACCTCTCGTCGAACGTCGCCGCGCAGCTCTTCGACGAGATGAAGACGTTGCCGCAGTGGGTCGGACGCCACGTCGGCGGAAACGGAAAGAAGAAGGGCGCTCCTTCCTCCGTCTCCGGCGGTGGACTGAAAGAGACGACGCGGAAGCGGTTCAAGCTGGACGCGATCCCGGACGCGATGACGGGCGAGGATTTCGTCATCGCCGTCGCGGAGAAGATGAGCTCGGACGATCTCGAACGCGCCGGGACGCGCATACTGATCGACTTTCGATCCGGCGCGCTCGGCGCGTTTTGTTTAGAACCCGCGCCGAGGAAGGGCGACGACTACGCGGACGCGAGCGAGATGGGGAAACCGAAGAGGGTCGTGATGGACGCGCCGACGGAGGTGAAGCTCGGGCACGGGTACTACGACGCGAGGGACGAGGTCGAGCTCAGGGAGCTCGGGGCGGACGTCGATCGGAATTAATTACGTAATAAAAGGTTTCCATTCTTTTTCGTAGCTAGGGCGGCGTATCGCCAAAACCTCCGCTCATCAAGTCAACGAAACGAACGTCCCCTCCGCGGACGCGACGACGACGCACGCGCTCGTCGCCGGCGCGGTCCCGCTCCCTCCGTCCGCCGTGTACACCTTGATGGCGAAATTTTTGGTAACGCCCGCGCCGCCCGAGTTATCCGGCGCGACGACGATCTCGAGCGCGCCGTCGCCCCCGTCGCCCACGCTCGCGCTCGCCCTCGTCGTCCCCGTCCTCGGCGGCGTCTTCGTATCGTCCACCTCCGGCGCCGCGCCGGAGTGATGCTGCAGCAGCAACTCCGCGCTCAGCGTCGCCGGGAGGCTCGAGCTCCAGACGCACTCGAGGGCGAGCGTCACCTTCGCGCTCTTCCCCACGGCGAGTCTGAGCGTCGTTCCATACGAGCGAATATCGGGGTGGAGTTGAAAGGCGTCAGAAGCGGACTTGAAAGGCGCCGAGGGCGGGGAATGAAACCGAGGGACCCTGGGCGGAGAGAAACGCCGGGCAAAGTCCTTAAGGATCGGCGTCCACCACGCCAACGCGGTCGTATGGGGACCAGTCAGTGTATAGAACGCACCTGAGCGTCGCCGCCGTCGCCGTCGTCGCCGCGGCGTTGGTCAACGTGACGCTCTTCGTCACGCTCGCCCTCTTCCCCCCCAAACTCGCCACCGAGCTCCCGCCCACGTACACGTTCCCGTCTATCGAGGCGCCGCCCTTGACGTACAGCGCGCCGACGCCGCCCGCGGCGCCGTCGGTGGCGTCTAAAACCTTCAGCTTGGCTTTGATCGCGGCGGACTTTTCCACGGCGAGCCCGCCGGCGACACGCACGGCGCCGTCTACCGCGTCCGCGGCGCCGACGGTGGCGTCCGTGGTGTCCGCCACGCGCACCGTCCCTGCGAGATGGACGCGAGATGGGCGGATGTGAGTACGTGATGTTAGGGTTTTGGGTTTAGGGTTTAGGGTTTAGGGTTTTGGATCCGAGAGAGAGAGAAGACGGGACGGGACGGGACGGGACGACGGCGGCGGCCGACGTCCAACGCCGATCTCAGATCCGATCCCTTTCCAGCGCGGCGCGAGCCTCCGATTGAATCGAGTTTTATCCGCAACACGCCTCGCGGACGGAGGTTCGGTTCTAGTAGCTGATTATTTTTGCGTTCGTCCTCGGCTCGCGGCGCGCGCGGGAGTGGGGGATCGGATCGGATCGGATCGGATCGGACGGGACGGGACGCGTCGTCCGACGTCCGTCCGTCGTCGCCGAGCGCGAAAAGCAAAGCGCGCGAGAAAAGAAAAGAGAAAAGAGATTAGAAACCGAGAAGAAACCGAGAAGAAACCGAGAAACCGCGCCGCACCCGTCAAGTACGTCTTCTTCCCCACCACTAACCCCCCCGCGGTCACCACGCTCGCCGCCGCGCCGCACGCGCCGCTCGCGCTCGTCGCGCACGCGTCCGTCGCGTCGATCACGTTTACCGGATAATTCGATTTCACGTTTTCCGCGCCGTCGCGCGTGTCGAACACCACCATCGGGTTGTTCTGGTCCGCGGTGATCTGCAGCCCGACCGCGGCGTTATCGAGCGCCTCTATCGACGTGTTCTGCACGTGCAGCGGCGCGTGCACCTCGAGACGCTGCGTGACGCTGTCCACGACGAGGTACGTCTGAGCGCTCGGGGAGTTTTGATCCTTCAGCGTCGTTCCGTACGAAGCGACGTCGGGGTGGAGTTCAAAGGCGTCAGAAGCGGAGTTGAAAGGCAACGCGGGCGGGGATTGAAACCGAGGGATGGGCGGAGAGATGCGACGGGCAAAGTCCTTAAGGATCGGCGTTCACCACGCGGACGGGGTCGTATGGGAACCGGTGTGATATAGAACGCGCCTTGAGCGTCAACGCGTTCGCGTTGGCGCCCTGCACGACGATCGCGCTCTCGCCGTTGCTGTTGTCGAACGTCACGCTGCCGCGGAGCAGCGAGCTCCCGTCCACCTCGAACCGCGCGGATGGGACGGAGGTGGAGTTGTACTTCGCGATGTCGCCCACGGCGACGTTCCCGGTCGGCCCGTCGACGTACAGGCGGCCGACGCCCGACCACGACGGGCGCGTCGTCGACGTGTCGGGGTCCTGGCGCGTGACGTCGCCCTCGCTGACCGCGCGCGTCGGGCTCGGGGCTGCGCGCGCGCGATGATCGGATCGGGAGGCGAGAGCGGGGACGGACGTCAGCGGGGACGGAGGAGGGAGGGAGGGTTCGATCGAGCGCGCGTCGGGTTCGAAGCGCCCCATTCACGAACGAACAACCCGCGCTGGGGTCTCGTCTCCCGCGCGCACCTTGGACGAGGAGCGCGAAGAGGAGCGTCGCCGCGGCGAGGAGCGACCGCGTGGACGCCATCGCGACGGTCGACGGGCGCCGCTCGCGTCCGCGCGCGGTCGCCGGGCGCTGTGCGAGAGGACGCCGCGGGCGCGGCGGGGTGATGGCGGGATGACTGGGCAGTCGAGAACCAGACTGGTATCGACATCTCCCGATCCTGGTATCGTAACGCTTCACGTAAGTTGTGTGGGCTTCAGCTGAGGATCAGTGGAAATTCTCGCCGACCCCACTCTGTTAAACGGTCGATAGTCGATCGACGATTCCCGACCGCGATCGGACGCAGAGATGGGTTAGCCCTACACGCGCGCTTTTTAAGGTTTTTTATTGGTGTCTCTTCGCCGGCGTGCGAGCTTTTATACGACAATCGCGCGTCGTTTCGGACTCGCGCGAGTCGCGCGCTCACCGCGTCGCGCGCCGCGCCGTCGGATCCGCCGCGCGTCTCGACTCGACTCGACCCGTCTCGACTCGACTCGATCCGATGCCGCGTCCGCTGCCGATCGCGGCGGCGCGTCTGATGACGCGTCGCGCGCTTCTCTCGAAGATGAACGACGACGACGACTACGACGACGACGACGGGTTCTTCTTCTCGAGTCCGTTCTCGTGGATCATCGTCGGCGCGATTTTCATGATCCTCCTCGCGATCGTGACGTGGAACGTCATGGAGCGCCTCAGGGTCGTCGAGGAGGAGCGCGTGGCGGCGGAGCGCGCGGCCGCGCGAGAGGAGGCGGAGGACGAGATGAAGGACGCGAAGAGGCGAAGGATGGCGACGGCGTGGATGCGAAGGTACGGCGACGGCGCGTGCGTCGAGGTCGCGATGCCGGGCGGGATCTCCGCGGTGGGGTACAAGGAGACCGGCCGAGAGCGAGAAGAAGCGCGCGGCGGGAAGGACGACGAGACGGAATCGGACGAGGAGACGACGACGAGCGCGTCGCGGTATCTCGCGGCGTTCAGACAGGACAGCGCGGAGCGAGCGCCGACGACGTCGTTTTGGCTTTCGGTCGAGGACGACGACCGCCGCGACGACTCCGCGCACGGCGGCGCGGTGAACAGGCGCGCGCGCGCGGGGAACGTGGTGTGCCCGGTGGAGAACCCGGAGAGCCGACCGCCGTCGCCCGCGACGTCGCGCTCTCGGCTCACCACGTCGGTCGTCGTCGAGAGCGTCGAGAGGCCCGGAGGCGCGGCGGAGACGGCGTCGTCGTCGACGCGCGAGGGGGGGGACGTGGAGCGAGGCTTCTTCGGAGAAGAGAGGGGGGACGTAGAGCGCGGTGGCTTGTGAGGATATGAGTGTGAGTAATCCAATCCCGAGTCGTCTGGTTAAATAGTAAAATAAGCTTAACTTGTGATGAACCGCATCCGTCGCGCGCGCCCGCGTCGCCGCCGCCGCCGCCGCCGCCGTCGTCCCGTCCGGTCCGGCGGCGCCGTCAGTCGTTCTCTTTGGTGCGGCTCCGCGCGAGGCACGGATGCTCCGGGCACTCTCGCTCGAGCCACGGCCCTAACCCCTCGCTCGTGTCCCGAAAGGGCTTCCTCTTGACCGTTTCATCCTCCCCGCCCGCGGCCGCGAGCATCTCCGGCGGGAATCCGTCCGGGTACGCCTTGATCGACGCCTTCCACTTCCCCGCGCTGCCTTTACCACCGTGGAATTCAAACGCTTGCAGCCCGAAGACGTTACTCTCCTGCAGCTTCGCGGCGACGCCCGCGGCGCACCCGGAGCAGAGACAGTGCACGAGCCCGTCGGCGATGACGAACTCGCCCTTCGCGCCGCCGCAGTCGACGGCGACGGCGGGCGGGCACGTCCGAGGGACGGGGAAACTGCACGGCGTCGGGGTGGAGTTGAAAGGCGTCAGATGGAGTTGAAAGGCTTCGAGGGCGGGGATTGAAACCGAGAGCTGGGCACAGAGACACGCCGGGCAAAGTCCTTAAGGAATGGCGTTCACCACGCGAACACGGTCGTATGGGGACCAGTGTGAGGAGAACGCGCCTGCACGGCGGGCCGCCGCCGCCGCCGCCGCCGTAGTCGTCGTCCATCTTCGCCATCCCCGCGAGGTCGTCGAACGACCGCTTGTTCGCGCCGGACTCGGTCAGCGCCCCGTCCCCGCCTTTGCCTCCAGACGGCGGCGGCGGGGACGCGCTGCGAAAGCCCTTGGAGAGGAGCTCCACGCCGAACCCCTTGAACCCGCGCGCGAGGTTCGCCCTCGCGATGGCGCCCGACGGCGGCGGCGGTCCGATCGCGCCCGGCGCGAGCGAGACGCTCATCCCGGCGCCGTGCGCGCCTCCCGCGCCAACCCCACTCCCCGCTCCCCTCTGCATCCTCCCGAGCGTCCCGTTCGCGGCAGCCTCCGCGGCGGCGAGCAAGAACCCGCGGCGCCCGGGAGGCGCGATGCCCGCGAGTTTCCCGCCTCGACACGCGTGGCAGCACCACGAAGCGTTCGGCGGCGGCGGCGGCGGGTCGATCCGGAGGCACGCGATATGGCCGCCGGCGGGGCAGCCGTCGCACAGGATGAAGTCGCGCGCGTCCACGCCGACGCGAGCGCAGACGACGCACCGGACGTTGTTCTCTTTGAGCGGCACGGGGTCGCCGGCGAGAGGGGCGGGCGCGGGGGGCGGTTTCGAATCGTTTTTCGCGGCCTCCGCCGCCGCCTCCGACGTCGACTTCGCGAGCGCGGCGACCGCGGGGGAGTCCTCCGCGGGCGCGGCGACGTCGTTTTCGTTTTTGATCGCCGCCGCCCGCGATTCGGGCTCGGCGAAGCCGTCCTTCGCCGGCGGCGCCGGCGCCGGCGCCGGCGCCGCCGCCGCGATCGCCGCCGCCGCCGCCGCGGGGACGCGAACCGCCGGCGCGACGACGACCGGAACGTCGGCCTCGTTCCAGCACGGCACGAAAACCTCGTCGTCGTGATCGAACGCCTCGACGACGAACGTTTTTTCGTGAGCCGTCAGCGCGTCCCGCTTCGCGGCGGTCAACGCGGCGAGCGCGGCGGCTCCGGGCGCGGAGTCCCCCCCCGTCAAAATCGCATCCACGACGGGAGACCCGAGCACCGCGTCTTCGTCCATCCCGACGTACTTCCACCCGTCGACTCTGCACCACGGCTTGCCGCCACCGCGCGTGAGCTGCGTCGCGAGGAACGACGACGGCTGCGCGCCGACGGCGCCGCGGACGGGAGGCGCCTCGTCGTCGTCGTCGTCGCCGTCGCGCGAGCTCTTCCTCCGCTTCTGCGGCGGCGCGCCGCCGGTTCGATCCCCGCCGCCGCCGCCGCCGCCTTTCGCGCCGTGCGCCTCGAGCGGCGCCGCGGGGATGGGCAGGCACACTCCGCCTTGCGCGCGACGCCACACGACGCTCTCCGCGGACTCGAGATACTCCGCGTGCCACGTGGCGAGAAACGCGTACACCGCCGTCGCGCCGTATCGCATCCGGTGGACGACGCCCGCGCCGCCGCCGACGCTGCCAACCTGGCAAAACGGCGACGTGAACGGCATCGTGAGGGCGGACGGTCGGAAGAACGTCCGCGTGATCGAGGTGAGGTAGAGGAGGTCCCCGGTCGCGGCCGCGGCGGCGTGCGCGTCGTCGTCGTCGTCGTCGTCGGATTCAGATTCGGACTCCTTCAGACGCCACGCGGCGGCGGCCACCGCGCGCAGCCGTCGCCGCGCGTCCTTCAACGACGCGGACGCCTTCCCGCCGTCACCCGCGGCGTCCTCGAGTTTCTTAAACGCGCGGTCGCCGAGCGTTTCCTTCGCCGCCTTGAGCGCGCGTTTCATGACGGCGTTCAAGTGCGTCAACGCGTGCGCGGCGGTGAGCGCTTTCAGCGGCGGCGGCGCGGCGCGAACGCCGTCCGCGACCATCTTCTCGTTCGCCATCCCCCTGACCGGGTCCGTACCTCCCGCAGCATCGGTCGATAACACGTGCCGCACTTTATCCAGAGTCACGACGAGGCTCTGCAAGCGTCCGGCGGCGACGCCCGAGGCTTCGGACTCCGCGTCCAAGTGCGCGGCTTTCGCGGCTTTCGCGGCGGCGGCGGCGGCGGCGGATCCGTCTCCCCCTCCCGCTCCTCCATCCTTCGCCGCCGCCGCTCGCGCTTTCGCCGCCTTCACGAGCGCCTGCGACGCGAGCGTCACGCGCAGCGCGGCTTTCTCGTCCGCGATGTACTTTACCGCGCTCGCGGCGAACCGCAGCGTCCACTCCGGGAGGCCGCTCAGGACGCCGCGCTCGGTATCGTCGGACGCGTCGCCGAGCTTCAACCCCGCGTCGGACAACTGTCGGATAATGTCCGACATAGTAATCGACGACGACGACGACGGCGGCGGCCTCGATGTTGACGTGCACGACGCGCGCAACAGCGCCGCGGTCGTCGCCGCGACGTGCTGCCTCGCGCGAAGATACGATGCGAAGTCGTCGTCGCCGGCGTAGTGCAGATACGACACCCTACATCGCTTCGCGCCGCAACAACAGATCGCGCGCTTCATCTCCCGCTCGCTGTCCGTCTGACAGTTGTAGTCCCAGCACACTTCCTCGCCTCTCGCGATGTGACAAGTGGACACCATCTCGACCGCGTACGACCCCTCGCGCACGCGGACGCGCATCTCCGCGTTCGGTTCGCACGAGTGCGACGCGCGCGTGAGCAGACTCCCTTTGACCATCCCGTCGACGAAGAGCATGTCGTACCCTTTCGGATCCGCGACGTCGCGCTCGACCGCGGCGTTGTAGAACACCGGGACGTCCTCGTCGTCGCGGACGTCGCGACGGACTCTCTGCGCGGCGACCTCTTTCTCGAACCACCGCCACCCGGGGTAGAGCTCCCCCGCGTACGGACCCAGATACGCGCCTGATGAGCGTCGGGGTTGAGTTGAAAGGCGTCAGAAGCGGAGTTGAAAGGCGTCGAGGGCGGGGATTGAAAGCGAGGGACCCTGGGCGGAGAGAGACGACGGCGAAAGTCCTTAAGAAACGGCGTTCACCACGCGAACGCGGTCGTATGGGGACCAGTCTGGCGGCGCGAGGAAGGAGGACGCGCCCTTCGGAATGCCATCCGCGCGAACGCACACCAGCCCGTGGCCTTTGCTTCGCGCGCGAATCTCCTTCGGCTCTTTCGCGCACAGCTTCGCGAGCACCAGCGCGGGGGCTTCCATCCACCCGCAGTCGCGCAGGTTTAGGTCCTCCGTGTCGCGCGGCGTCCGCTTCGGGACGTTCGCGACCGTCTTCGCCGCGTGGTGCAACCCGGGATCTTTCCCCGCGACGGCTCTCAGACGCATCGTCTGAAACACCTTCGCGAGCACCTTCTCCGCGTCGTCCTCGCTCAGACCGGCGCCGCCGTCCTCCGCGGACGCGGTCATCGCCTCGAGGACGCGCTCTCGCGTGTACGCGTCCACGCCCTCGAGCTCGACCAACGCGACGTCGCCGCCGTCGCCGCCGCCGTCCGCGGCGGCGGCGGCGATCGGGGTCCCGGCGCGAGCGGCCGGATCCCTCGCGTCGTTCGTCGCGTCCGCGGGCGCCGCGCGCTGCGCCTCGGGCGCGAAGCCGCGGCCGGCGCGAAGCCGCGCGAACGTCCGCGTCGCGTCCGCGGCGTCCAACTCCGTCGGCTTCACGTTCCCCGGGACGAGCTCGACGTCCCCGAACTCCACCTTCGATCCTCTCTGAGGGCCGTTCCATACGAGCGAACGTCGGGGTGGAGGTGAAAGGCGTCAGTTGGAGTTGAAAGGCGTCGAGGGCGGGGATTGAAAGCGAGGTGTGGGCGGAGAGAAGCGCCGGGAAAAGTCCTTAAGGATCGGCGTTCACCACGCCGACGCGGTCGTATGGGAACCAGTGTATAGAACGCGCCTGATGATGGTGATGATGACGCTGCCCCCCCCCGCCGTCGAGCTCGTTCGCCGCCGGCGCGTGCGCGCCCGTAGCCCTCACGAGCTCCTCCTCCGTGAGCGTGCCGCCGCAGCGCGCGGCGGCCTCCTTCTCCGCGCGCTCGATCGCCGCGAACTTGGCCATGATGGCGGTCACGTCCTCGTCGTCGTCCGCGTATCCGACGTAGTGCGACGCGCGTGGGGCGTTCGCGTTCGCGCGCGAGGGGCGCGGCATCGTCGTCCGTCCGTCGTCCGCGACGCGGGGGCGGTCTCCGCGGCGACGCGCGAGCGAGAGTGGCCGGCGGCGTCGCGTCCGCGCGCGTCGCCGTCTGGCTGTCGTCGCGCGCGCGTCGTCGTTCAAACAACGACGACAGAACTTTTATAGAACCTCGCATCGAAGTTCAAAAGTCGAGTAGTTTTGCGCGTACTACGTTTTATTTTCGTACGCGTAAACAGTCATCAGCCAATCACCGCGCGCGATCTCGAAGAATTTTCGATCACTGGATCAGGGAAAGCGACGCGACCTCCCCGCGGCCGTCGAATCGCGCACCTCACTCCCCCCGCCGCGACGGCACGCTTCCAAAGCGCGCGCCTCCGCCTCGCTCGTCGAAGCTCATCGACACGTCATCAACCAAAATGGCCGGCGAGATGCCTGACGGATTCGGGATGCCCGGCGGCCCCGGCGCTGGCGGGATGCCCCCCGGGCTCGCGCAGATGATGGCGGGCGCGGGCGGCCCCGGCGGCGCGCCTTTCGACATGAGCAAGATAAAAGAGATGCTCGAGGATCCCGCCATCAAGGACATGGCGAAGCAGATCGCGGAGGACCCCTCGTTTAAGACGATGGCGGAGAACATGCAGAGCGCGATGGCGAACGGCGGCATGCCCGGCATGCTCGGCGGCGCGGGCGGCGCGGCCGCCGCTGGCCCGATGGGGATGCCGCCGGGCCTGGACCCCGCCGCCGCGATGGAGGCGATGCAGGGCGTGATGCAGAACCCCGCGTTCATGCAGATGGCGGAGAAGCTCGGGAAGTCGATGATGGCGGACCCAGCGATGGCGAACATGATGTCGCAGATGCAGGACCCGGAGACCACGGAGAAGATGAAGGCGAAGATGGAGGCGCTCAAGGAAGATCCAGAGATGGCGGACATCATGAAGGAGATCGAGTCGGGAGGGCCCGCGGCGATGATGAAGTACTGGAACGACCCGAAAGTCCTCCAGAAGATCTCCGGCGCGATGGGCGACGTCATGCCCGGCTTCGGCGGCGCCGCCGCGCCCCCCGCCGCGCCCGCGGAGGAGGAGGAGGAGGAGGAGGAGGAGGAGGAGGACGGCGAGGAGACGGTGCACACCGCCGCGAGCGCGGGGGAGGCGGAGACACTCCAGGAGCTCATCGACGGCGGTGCCGACGTCAACGCGACCGACGGCGAAGGTCGCACGGCGCTTCACTTCGCGTGCGGGTACGGCGAGATCAAGTGCGCGACGATCTTGTGCGACGCCAAGGCGGACGTGAACGCGGTGGATAAGAACAAGAACACTCCGTTGCACTACGCCGCGGGATACGGCAACGGCGAGGTGGTCAAGCTCCTCGTCGACGCCGGCGCGAGCGTGACGCTGCGTAACTTGGACGGGAAGTCCCCGCTCGACGTCGCGAAGCTGAACGATCAGGACGAGGTCGTCGCCGCGCTCGAGGCGGACGTGTTCCTTTGATTTGAACGCGCGCGTTTGTCGCGGCGGTTCGAATCGTTCGTTGTCTCGCGAAGACAGACATTGTCAATAACCTTACGTACGGAAAGAAAACACGCACTACTGCGCTTCGTTTCACTTCTATCATAAGGTGACCTTAGTCTATCGAGCCCTACAGTACGGCGTCGTCACGACGCCGCGCTCGCGGCTTCGTTCAAGTACGCCTCGCTGACTGCGCACGTGACGTACCCGCGCATCTCCTGGAGCAGCCGTCGTCGTAACTCCGTGCCCTCGCGCGCGAGGTGGGCGAACCGACGCCACTCGATCGCGGCGCACCGAGTCGACGTCGTCGCCGTCACCGTCGCCGTCCGCTTCTTTTTCGAAAAGAGCTCGAGCTCGCCAAAGTAACTGCCCCGCGAAAACTCCGCCACCCGCAACGCGTTCTCGACGCCCGGGACGCGAACCGTCGCGACCGCGGCGCCCACCTCGAGCAGATAGAACCGATCCGGGGCGTCCCCTTGCGCGATGATCACGTCCCCGGCGCGATACACCGCCTCGTCCATCGCCTCCGTGAGGTCGATCCGCTCGCTCGCCGGAAGACGCCTCGCGATGGGCGCGTCCGCGAAGAAACGCCGCGAGACCCCCCGCTTCCCATGCACCGCCGCGCCGGCGACGCGCTCGAACCACCGTCGATGCATCCCCCAGAGCTTCGCGCCCTTGTCGTTCGCGCGCGTCGTCCGCTCGCGCGCGCCGCCGTAAACCATCGCGAGGTGACCGATCACGTCCCCGGGGAGGTAGTCGCCGCCGTTTTCGTCGTCGCCGCCGTCGTCGTCGCCGCCGCCGTCGATCCCCCGGCGCACCCTCCGCGGACTCTGTATCACGTCCCCGCCCGCGGTCGCCTCGCCTCGCGTCCACTCCGACACCGACCCGCCCTCGACGACGTACACGTACCGCGCGGCGTCGCCCGCGTTGTACAGGACGTCGTTCGGTTTGACCACGAGCGCCTCCATCTCCGCGACGGCTCTTCGCATCGTCGCGCGTTCGCACCCGCGAAACACGGGGTGGTTCTGTACGAGCGAACGTCGGGGTGGAGTTGAAAGGCGTCAGGCGTGGAGTTGAAAGGCGGGCGTCGAGGTGCGTCGGGATTGTGAGCGAGGGACCCTGGGTGGAGAGATGCGCCGGGAAGTAAAGTCCTCAAGGATCGGCGTTCACCACGCCGACGCGGTCGTACGGGGACCAGTGTGAGGAATACGCGCCTCGAACGCGTCGAGTATCCTCGCGAGTCGCTCTTCCCCGCGCGGCGTCGGCCCCAACGGCGGCCGTTTCTTCATCCTCTTCTCCTTCCTCGGCTGGAACACGACGTCGCCGTTGACATCCTCCGCGAGGCCGACGCGTTTCTCCCGCGGCGTCTCCTCGCCGGACGCGAGCCGCGTCTTTTCGTCGTCCGAATCCGACTCGGTCGTGAGCTCGTCGTCCGACGCGACCGCGTGTTTCTGGTGCGACGCTTCCCGACGCCGACGCCGCGTCTCGTCGTCGCCGTCGTCGTCGTCGTCGTCGTCGCCCCCCGGGACGACGTAGGGCGCTCGAAGCTGCCCCGCGACGGTGGAGCCGTCGGCGTGGATGCGAACGATCAGCGGCGTTCGCGACGCGCCCGCCCCCGCCCCAGGGTCCCGCCCGTCGACCGCGCCGTCGTCCTTCCGCGGCGACGGCGTCCGCGGCACCGCGAGCGGCCGGTACTCCGCCGCCGCCGCGATCTGCCTCGCCCTCGCGTCCAGAAACCCCCACGTCGCGTCCGACCGCGCGAACGCGTCGCGAAACGTCTCCGCGTCCACGAACGCGACGTCCGTCTCCTCCTCCGCGACCGTCGCCGTCGCCTCGTACCGCGTCGCGTCGTCGATCAGACACGCCGCGGCGAAGTGCCCGCCGGGGCCGTACGTCGCGACGACCGCGTCGCCGCCGCCCACGAGCGGCGTCGTCGCCGTCACTGAGCCCTGCGGGGGTGGCGTCGTTGAAAGGCGTCAGAAGCGGAGTCGAAAAAGTCCTTAAGGATCGGCGTTCACCACGCGAACGCGGTCGTACGGGGACCAGTGTGAAAAAAAACAAACGCGCCTGCAGCACCATCCACATCCGGTCCCCGGGCTCGTCCTCCGCGCCGAGAACCTCCCCGACCTCGCACTCCTTCGTCTCGAGAAGGCACGACAGCTGCTGCCGCTGCACGCGCGTGAGCGCCTTCATGAGGTGGACGCCGTCCATCAGCGCGTCCCAGCTCCGGCGGCGCTCCGCGACGGCGGCCATCATCTTCCTGAGGGTGTTTGCCCGTACGAACCGACGTCGGGGTGGCGTTGAAAGGCGTCAGAAGCGGAGTTGAAAGGCGTCGAGGCGGGCGCGTCGGGATTGAAAGCGATGGGTGATGGGCGGAGAGAAACGAACGAACGCCGGGAGAGAAAGTCCTCAAGGAATGAAGTTCACAACGCGAACGCGGTCGTATGAGGGCCAGTGTGAGGAGAACGAACGGGGCTCCGCGCCTGAAGTTCGGCGCGCCCATCGTGATCCCGTCTATCCGCCACAGCTTCGCGTCCGTCAGCGCGACGAACGCTAAGATGACGTCCTTATCCAGCGGCTCGTCGAACATCTTCCCGGACGTCGCGAACCCGGACGCGTACGACCCGATGACGGCGCCTCTTCGGAGCGTCATCGCGACCGGGAACGGCGCGGCGGCGCCCTTTGGTTCGTTCCATACAAAGCGATGTCGGGGTGGAGTTGAAAGGCGTCAGTTGAAGTTGAAAGGCGTCGAGGGCGGGGATTGAAAGCGGGGGGTGGGCGGAGAGATGAGCCGGCAAAAGTCCTTAAGGATCGGCGTTCACCACGCCGACGCGGTCGTATGGGGACCAGTGTATAGAACGCGCCTTTCTCTCCACCTCGACATCCACCTCTCCGGATTCGACGACGTAGATGGCGTCGCGCTCCTCTTTCTTCGCGCGCTTCGGCGGGGGGAAGCACCATATCGGCTCCGCGCGGTACACGTCCACGAGCGTCATCGCGGCCGCGAACGCGCGTCTCGTGTCGTCGCGCTCGGGTTCGTCCGCGTCGTCCTCGGACGCCGCGTCGTCGTCGTCGTCGTCGTCGTCGTCGTCGTCGTCGTCGTCGTCTTTCGCCGTCTTCTTCTTCAACCTCCGTCCTCCTCCGTCGTCGTCGCTGTCGTACGCGTCCTCGTCCGACGTGTCATCCTCCTCGCTCGACACGTCATCTGAATCCACGTCCACGTCCTCGTCCTCGTCCGACTCTTCGTCCGACGTGTCGTCCTCTGATTCGTCCGACTCGAGCGCGTCGAACGCGTCGTTGCATCGCAAGCACGCGTCTTTCCTCGCGTACAGAGCCCTCGCCTCCGCGGCGATTCTCGCGGCCATCGCGTCGTACGCCTCCCGCTGCGCGCGCATCTCTTCTCTGTGCGCGCGCTGCGCCGAGGACTCCTTCTTCGTCTTCGTCGTCGTCTTCTTCCTCGCGAGCTTACCGAAGAGGCCCATCCTTCGGTGGTGCCGAGTTTGAGTTCTTCTCGCGCGCGATGACGATGACGCGTCCGCGCCCTCCTCTCCGCGTCGGCGACCGTCTATCGTCCGCGCGACGATGCCGCCGCCGCCGCGCGGTGACCGCGCGCTCGACGCGCCGGGAAGGGGACGGAGGCGGCGCGCGAGGTGAACGCGCGCCGCCGCGAGTGATGAACGCCGCGACGAAGTCCGAAGCCGTTGAAGTTCGTCGGCGCGTTCGAGAGAAACACGAACACGAACGAACAGAAAGTCGCGGCCGCCAGCCGACGCGACGCCGTCGTCAATGGCGACGGCGCTGCGACGCGCGCTGCGCGCGGCGCGCGCGCTCCTCGCCCCGCCGAGACGCGTCCCGGCGTCGTCGTCGCGGTGCCGCCGCGCGTTCGCCGGCGGCGCGGGGTCCAGCGCGAGCGGCGGCGGCGACGCCGCGGGCGTCGGCGTCGGCGTCGGCGGCGTCGGCGTCGGCGTCGACGGCGCCGTCTCCGACGCCTCGCTCGTGTCCCCCGCGCTCGTCGCGCGCCTCGAAGAGATCACGAAGCGGCACGAGCACCTCTGCGCGACGCTCTCCGCGGACCCGCCGCCGCCGCCGAAGGAGATGAGAAGGGTGAACAAGGAGCTCGCGCGCGTGGAGCCGGTCGTCGCCGCCTACGCGTCGCTGCGCGCGGTCCGAGACGAGATGGCGTCTCTGCGATCGATGATGGTGTCGTCCCCGTCCCCGTCCCCGTCCCCGTCCCCGTCCCCGTCCCCGTCCCCGTCCCCGTCCCCGTCCCCGTCCTCCTCCTCCTCCGCGTCCTCATCGTCCTCCGCGTCCGACGACGAGCTCGCGTCGATGGCGTCCGAGGAGCACGACGCCCTCGCGTCCACCGTCCCCGCGCTGGAAGAGAAGCTCGCGCACCTTCTCCTCCCGAGCGACGACGCGGACGACGGCGGCGCGATCCTCGAGATCCGCGCGGGCGCGGGCGGGGACGAAGCCGCGAGGTTCGCCGCGAACTTGGCGCGCATGTACGACATGTTCGCCAGGCGCCGCGGGTGGACCTTCGAGCGCATGACGGCGACGACGACGGACGAGGGGGGGTACAAAGACGTCACGTTCAACGTCTCGGGGGACGACGTGTACGGGACGCTGAAGTACGAGAGCGGCGTGCACAGGCGCGTTCGACGGTCGTCGCGCCGGTCCCCGTCCCTCGCTTTCGATCCCGACGCGCGCGCCGCGACGCCTTTCAACTCCTTTCAACTCCTCCGCCTGACGCCTTTCAACGACTCCACTCCACCCCGACCCGCAGAGTCCAGCGCGTGTCTGGGGACGAGGGCAAGGTGCACACGTCCACGGCGTCCGTCGCGGTGATGCCGCACGCGGAAGAGGTGGAGTTAGACTTGCGCGACGAGGACGTGCGGATAGACACGATGCGCGCGTCCGGCGCGGGAGGGCAGCACGTGAACACGACGAACAGCGCGGTGCGATTAACGCACGTCCCGAGCGGCACGGTGGTGGTCATGATGGACGAGCGGTCGCAGCATAAGAATAAAGAGAAGGCGTTTAAGATTTTGCGCGCGCGGATCTACGAGGGACTGCGCGCGGAGGCGCACCGCGAGCGCGCGGATCAGCGGAAGAGTTTGATCGGCAGCGGCGATCGGAGCGAGCGCGTTCGGACGTACAACTACAAGGACGGCAGGGTGAAGGACCACAGGGTGAACGCGCAGGTGAACGATTTGGAAGGGCTGCTGAACGGCGGCGACGCGTTGTCGGACATCGTGGACGCGTTGCGAACGGAAGAGAAGCGCCGGGCGCTGCTCGAGTTCAAGCCGTGACGAGAGGTACAACAGTGCGTAATAGGCGTTATATGATATCGTAATAGGCGTAATATGATATTCCAAAAACCACGCGAATACATAGTACAGCAGTGGTGTGGAGTAGTAGATGTTAAGATGTTAGCGGTGTCGCGTGAGCGGTGCGCGCGGTGGCCGTCGTTCACGTCTTATTAGTTCTTCTTCTTCGCGGCGGCCACCTTCTTCGCCGCCGGTTTTTTTTGTTTTTCCGTCGTCGTCTTGCCCTCCATGATGAAGTTCCTGCCGATGAACTTCAAGACTTCGTCGATGAGCCACACCGGCGCCGCGCACGCGCACACGAGCGCCCACTCGTTCGCGTCCAGCGGCACGATGCTGAAGATGGTCGCCAGCGCGGGGACGTACAGGATCAAAAAGTGCAACGCGAAGGATGAAAACATCGCCACCATCAGCCACGGATTTATCCACGGCGGCATGACGAAGAGAGAGATGTCCTATGCGAGCGAACGTCGGGGTGGAGTTGAAAGGCGTCAGTTGGCGTTGAAAGGCGTCGAGGGCGGGGATTGAAAGCGAGGGAAGATAGAACGCACCTCGCTCAGAGCGTTGCACGCGTTGAACATCTCGATGACGACGAGCGTCGTGAGCGATAGCGTGCTCGCTTTCGCTTTGCCCTCGGTGAAGTAGTCGCACTTGTTCGCGGGAGAGGTGTAGTCGAAGGTGGCGCCCCCCGCCGAGTACTTCCCGCCCTTAAACGACGATCCCCACGACGCGCAATCGCCCCAGTGCGAGAGCTGATGCCACGTCACCGTGGTGTGGCCGTCCCCGGACAGGTCGATCCCGAGGAACGAGCTGCGTGTGTACCACACCGCGAAGACGCCGACGGTCGCGGCGCCGACGTAGAGGCCGACGACGAGGTACCTGACGAGCGCCCACGCGGAGATGAGATCCTCGTCCTTCTTGCGCGGCGTCTTGGTCATGATGTCGACGTCCGGCGGGTTGAACCCGAGCGCCGTCGCGGGCGGGCCGTCCGTGACGAGGTTCACCCACAGCAGCTGCACGGGGATCAGACCCTCCGGCATTCCGAGCGCGGCGGTGAGGAAGATGGAGACCACCTCGCCGACGTTGCTGGAGATCATGTACCGAATGAACGCCTTCATGTTGTTGTAGATTGAGCGTCCCTCGGAGATGGCGTCGACGATACTACTAAAGTTGTCGTCGGCGAGCACCATGTCGGACGCCTCCTTCGCGACCGCGGTGCCGGTGATCCCCATCGCGATGCCGATGTCCGCGAGCTTCAGCGCGGGCGCGTCGTTCACGCCGTCGCCAGTCATCGCGACGATCTCGCCGCGCTCCTTCAGGAGACGCACGATGTCTTGCTTATGCTTCGGCTCGGCGCGAGAGCACACGCAGCCGCCGGGGGCGGTCAACGCGGCGAACTGCTTCGCCTTGGTCATCGCGCCAAACTCGCGCCCGGTGAACGACCGTCCCGCGACGTCCTCCGCGGAGTCGAAGACGCCGATGTCGACGCAGATCGCCTCCGCGGTGAGCCGGTTATCGCCGGTGATGACGACGACGCGGATCCCCGCGCTCGCGCACGCGGCGACGGCGCCCCTCACCTCGGGCCGCGGAGGGTCTCTCAACCCGGCGAGGCCGACGAACACGAGGTCGCTCTCGATCGCGGCGTACCCGCTCGCGTCCGCGAGACTCGCGTGCGCGGCGTGGGTCGTCGCGCCGTCGTACGACGCGAGCGCGCCGAGGGACGCGCCCGATTTGGTCGCCAACGCGAGGCATCGAAGCGCGTCGGCGCTCATCGTCTCCGCGCGTTTCACGACGGCGGCGCGCGCCGCCTTCGTCAGCGGCACGACGTCGCCGTTCGGGAGCTGGACGAAAGCGCAGCGCTCGAGGACGTGCTCGGGCGCGCCCTTGACGAGGAGCTCGTTGGCGTTGGCGTTCGCCTTGCCGCCGCCCGTCGGCGCGATCACGACGCTCATGGATTTGCGGTCGCGGTCAAACTCCAGCGTCGCCATCTTCTTGAAGTCGTCGTCCTTCGTCTTCGCGCCGCGCTCGAGCTTCGACGCGAGCACGCGGAGCGCGCCCTCCGTGGGCTGCCCCGCGCACTTCGCGTGCCCGTGCGCGTCCATCTCGATCACCGCGTCGTTGCAGCCGCGGCACACTTTGCTCACCGCGGCGAGAGACGCGTCCAACGGCTTGGACTTCGTCGGCTTCGGCGCGCCGACGACGGCGCCGTCGCTCGCGTCGTACGACGTCCCGGTGACGTCGTACGTCTTGAGGACGTCCGGTTTGATCGTGGGCACGACGAGCTTCACCGCGGACATGTTGTTCGTGGTCAGCGTGCCGGTCTTATCCGAGCAGATTACGGACGTGCACCCGAGCGTCTCGACCGATTGCAGCTTGCGAACGATGGCGTTCTTCTTCGCCATCTTCCTCGTCCCGAGCGCGAGGCAGGTGGTGATGACCGCGGGCAAGCCCTCCGGGATCGCCGCGACCGCGAGCGCGACGGCGATCTTGAAGTAAAACGTGCACTTGGCGAAGTTGAACTCGACGTCGTACGGAACGAAAGACCCCGGCGCGCGCTTCCACGAGATGAAAAACTGGTAATTCATGAGCCAAACGAAGAGGCACACGAGCCCGATCCCCCACGTGAGCTGGTCCCCGAACCGGTCCAGCTTTTGCTTCAGCGGCGTGTCCTCCTCCTCCTCGCTCGCCGCCTGGATCTGCGCCTGGATCTTACCAATCTCGGTTCGCATCCCGGTGTGCGTGACGATCGCGACGCACGCGCCTTGCGACGCCGCGGTGCCTCCGAAGAGCATGCACCCCTTCGCCTGCAGCTCCGCGTCCGGGTCGTCGATCGCGTCGATATCCTTGTTCACCGCGACGGACTCCCCGGTCAGCGACGCTTGCTCGAGTCGGATCGTCGCTGTCTTCAGGGTGACGACGCGCGCGTCCGCGGGGACGCGGTCGCCCGTGCGCACCTCCACGACGTCCCCCGGGACGAGATCTCGCGCTTGGAACGCGTGGTCCCACTTGCCGTCGCGAAGCACCCGCGCGGTGTCCGACTGCATCTCTTTGAGCGCCTCGAGCGCGTTCTCCGCGTTCGATTCCTGCCACACGCCGACGATGGCGTTGAGGATCAAGATGAGGAGGATGACGCCCGGCTCGACGAAGTCCACGAGATCTATCGGCGCGCCCGGCGCGCGATCTTCGACCCACACGAGCGCGAACGACACCGCGGCGGCCGCGAGCAGGATCTTTACGAGCGCGTCGTCGAACTGCTCGAGCACGAGCTTCCACAGCGGCTTGCCGTCCTCCTTGTCGAGCTCGTTCGGGCCGTGTCTCGCGAGCGCGTCGCGCGCGGCGGCGGACGTCAGACCGTTGGCGGGATCGACGCCGTGCGCGGACGCGACGTCGGACGCGGACGCGGCCCACGGCGCGGCGAGGGCGGAGGCGGCGGACGCGCCCTTCTTGGCCGCGGTCGCCTTCGACGGCGTCTTGCCTTTCTTGGGAGGCATGGTCGATGGACGCGAGCGACGACGCGGCGAGCGCGCGGCGATGTGGAGCCCGCGTCGACGGGCGGATCTCGAACCTCGATATTCGTCCCCCCGCGGCAGAGGCATCGGCAGGCTTTCGAAGAATTCCGAAAGTCGTCCTGCTGCAAAATACAGTATTCATACTATTTGCGCATACAGTACTGTACTGTACAAATCGTCCATCGCGATCGCTAACAACGACGCGGCGGGCGTCGTCTTGTCAGTATGACGACGCGCGCGCTGCTGCAACCGTGCGCTCTCCTCGGTCGCCGTCTCCGCGCCCGCGCCGCGTCCGTCGTCGTCGTCGTCGCCGCCGCGTCGGCCTCGTCGCCGCCGCCGCCTTCCCTCCCTTCCTCCTCTCGGCGTCGTCCGAGTCGCGCGCGGCGCCGGGGCGCGCGCGGTCGTCTCGTCGATCGGTCGTCGAACCCTACGACGACGGCGGAAATCCAGTGGCCCGACGTCCGCGCGCGTTCGTCGTCGTCGATGGCGTCCTCCTCCTCCTCCGCGCCGCTCGTCGTGACGTTCGTGACCGGGAACGAGAACAAGCTCAAGGAGGTCCGCGCGATCCTGGGCGCGGACGACGGCGGCGGCGGCGGCGGCGCGGGCGCGGCGGGCGCGTCGGACGTCGCGTCGACGTTCGCGCTCCGATCGCAAAAGGTGGACCTCCCGGAACTCCAGGGCGAGCCCGAAGACATCGCGGCGGAGAAGGCCAAGCTCGCCGCGCGCGCCGTCGGCGGGCCGACGCTCGTGGAGGACACGTCGCTGTGCTACGTCGCGCTGAAGGGGCTCCCGGGGCCGTACGTCAAGTGGTTCCTGGACAAGCTCGGGCACGAGGCGCGTCGCGCGTTGGTCCCCGTACGACGCCGTTCGCGACGTGATGATCGCCGTTCCTCGAGGACTTTACATCCTGGCGCCCTCTCCGTCGCGCTCTGTCGTCCAATGAAACCTCCACGTCATCAAACAAAATCAAAATACTAACCAATCGCATCACCTCCCGCCACATCACCCACCGATCAGGGTCTCTGCAAGCTGTTAGCCGGGTACGAAGACAAGCGCGCGTACGCGCAGTGCGTCTTCGCGTACGCGGAGGGACCCGCGGACGAACGCCCGAGAGTGTTCGTGGGACGGACGGACGGGAAGATCGTGGACGCGCGCGGGCCGAGCGACTTTGGGTGGGACCCGGTGTTTCAGCCGGAGGGGCACGAGGAGACGTACGCGGAGATGGACAAGGCGGTGAAGAATTCGATCTCGCATCGGTACCGCGCGCTGGAGAAATTCCGCGCGTTCATCGTCGAGAAGACGTCGGGATAGGGATCGGGATAGGGTCCGCGAACGCGTTCTCTATCTAGTAGCGGCGCGCGATAGAGCGCGGTTCAGAACAGCCCGCGGAAGAGTTTCATCTCGACCCACCGCCAGAAGTCCAGCCACTCCCGAAGCGGCTTCGCCCTCGACGTCAACGTCCTCTTCATCTTCTTCTTCTTCGAATCCGCGTCCGCGTCGTCCGCGTCGTCGTCGTCCGCGTCGTCGTCGTCGTCGTCGTCTATTTCTTCTCGCTCTTCGCGCGCGTTCACGAGCGCCGTCACCGCCGCTCGCAGCGGAAGTCCCCCCGCGGCGATCGCCGCGCACCACCCCCACTGCTCCGCCGTCAGCGGCGACGTGTGAAACGCCGCGCCGCCCTTCTGCGCGTCGAGGGTCCGCGAGGGTGTTTGCCCATACGAGGCGACGCCGGGGCGGGCGGAGTCGAAGGGCGTCAGAAGCGGAGTCGCGAGGCGTCGAGGCGCGTCGGGAGTGAAAGCGAGGCGTGCGCGGAGAGAGACGACCGCCGGGAGATAATAAAAGTCCTTAAGGAACGGCGTGCGCCACGCCGACGCGGTCGTATGGGGACCGGTGTGGAAATAGAACGAACGCGCCTGCACGATGAGCGCCTGCATCGCCACCTCGCACAGCAACATCGCGGTGAACGTCGCGTTCTTTTCAATCCCTCGAAACACGTTAAACGTCGCGTCGTTCGCGACGCGGCAGTTGATCTGATTCACGAGCTGCGACAGCACGAACGCGTTGAAGACGAGGGTGTAGTGCGTCGTGGGCGGCGCGAGCGAGCCGTACGCGCCTCGGCCGCTGTCGACGCGGAACCACGCGTCGCCGTAGGCGACGAGGCACGTCATCGCCGCGAGCTGATACGTCGCCTGCGACGCGACGTGCCAACGCATCCGCGGCGTGATGATCGACGCCTCGGACGAGCACGGCGGCCGCGATAACAGCGCGTCCGTCGGCGCGTCCGTCGCGAGCGCGAGCCCCGCGAGCGAGTCCATGATGAGGTTTAGCCACAGCATCTGCGTCGCGGTGAGCGGGGACTCGCCGATGAGCAGCGCGCCGACGGAGGCGGTCGCCACCGCGGCGACGTTCACCGTGAGCTGAAAGGTGAGAAATTTTTGAATCGACTCGAACACGTTGCGCCCCCACCGCACGGCGCTCACCGCGGAGGCGAAGTTGTCGTCCAGGAGGAGGATGTCGCACGCGTCCTTCGCGACGGTGGTGCCGCACACGCCCATCGCGAAGCCGACGTCCGCGTCTTTCAGCGCGGGCGCGTCGTTCGTGCCGTCGCCGGTCACGGCGACGACCTCGCGGCCGCCGCCGCCTCTTCCTCTTCCTCTTCCTCCGCCGCGTTCGCGTTCGCGTTCTTTTTCGAAGCGTTTCGATCGCATGATGCCCGTCGCGAGCGCGTACTTGTCTTCCGGGGACGACCGCGCGAGGACGCGGAGTCTCGGCCACACCGCGTCCATCCTCTCCTGATCGACCGCGCCGGTGACCGGGTCGCGCGTGCGCGCTCTGAACGCCTCGCCGTCCATCGCCACGCCATCCAGAGACGCCTTCTCGTCGTCGCCGTCGCCGTCGCCGTCGCCGTCGCCGCCGCGCGCCGGTGCCGGCGGAAGGATCCCGCACCCGCGCGCCACCGCCACCGCGGTCGGCAGCGAATCCCCGGTGACCATGCGCACGCAAATCCCCGCGCGCTGGCACCGCGCGATCGCGCCGGGGACCTCCGGGCGTATCGGATCCTCCAGACCGATCCCGGCGAGGAGCGTGAGGCCGCGCTCCGCCGCGGCCACCGCGTCGTCGCCCGAGCCCGAGGGTCGAGGGTCCATACGAAGCGAACGTCGGGGTGGAGTTGAAAGGCGTCAGTTGGAGGAGTTGAAAGGCATCGAGGTGTGTCGGGATTGAGAGCGAGGGGCGGGCGGAGAGAAACGCGCGCGGGAAGGAAAGTCCTTGAGGATCGGCGTGCACCACGCCGACGCGGTCGTATGGGGACCAGTGTGAGATAGAACGCACCCGAGGCGGACGCGCGCAACGTCGAGGGGTCGAACCCGGACTCGAAGTCTTTGAACGCGACGACCATGACGCGGACGCCGCGCTTCTCCCACTCGAGCGAGCTCGCTCGGAACGCGTCGAGTTCCAGCGGCTCGATCGCGACGCCGTCGCGCGCGAGCTGCGAGTCGCACAGCGAGAGGACGTCCGCGGCTGCGCCTTTCACGTAGACGCGGTAGCGCCCTCCGCGGCGCTCGCCGCGTTCGCATTCGCGCTCGTCGATGAGGGCCGTTCTATACAAGCGAATGTCGGGGTGGAGTTCATAGGCGTCAGTTGGCTTTGAAAGGCATCGAGGTGTGTCGGGATTGAAAGCGAGGGATGAGCGGAGAGAAACGCCGGGCAAAGTCCTTAAGGATCGGCGTTCACCACGCGAACGCGGTCGTATGGGAACCAGTGTATAGAACGCACCTGATCTTCTCGTCGTCGTCGACGTCGACGTCGTCTGGCGTCCACGCGAACGAGCACATCCGCTTCCTCGCGGACGTGAACGGCAGCACCTTATCCACGACGCACGCGTCTCTTCGCAGCTGCGCGTACCCTCGGTCGCGCATGAGCCCCGTCGCGAACTGCAAAAGCGCCGTCTCCGTCCTGCTGCCGCGGCGTTCAACTTTGGGTCGAGGGTCCGTCGTTCAAAGCGACGTCGGGGTGGAGTCGACGGGTGTCAGATGGAATGGAGGAGAAGTTGAAAGGCGTCGCGCGCGGTGTGTCGGGAAGATTGAAAGCGTGGGGTGCGCGGAGAGAAACGGCACGCCGGGAGAGAAAGTCCTTAAGGAATGAAGTTCACAACGCGAACGCGGTCGTATGAGGACCAGTGCGACTGGGACGCGACGCGCCTTTTTGTTCCCCCGTGGCCTCGTCGACGTCCACGACGGTGAACCGCGCGGTGGAGTTGACGCATATCGCGCTCGCGAGCTCCCGCCACAGGCGCGCGTCGTCAGCCTCGGCCTCGACGTCCGACGTCGCGGCGATCGCGGCGATCGCGCGGTGGGGAGCGACGTCGATATCTTCCCAGGTCGAGTCCGGGTCGATCCACGTCTCGTTCGGGTCGGCGTCGGAGGACCCCAACGACTCGTCCGGCCAACGTTCTCGCGCGAATCGTAACGACCGATCGATGGCCGTTTCTTGCTGCAACATCGCATCCTCGCACCCGCACACCGCGTACGTGTCGCTCAAGCATCCGACGTCGCCCTCGACGCACCGCTCGAGGAACGGCCCGCGCGACCTCCCCGCGGCCCAGACCCGAGACACGGTCATCTCGTTTCGCGTCAACGTCCCCGTCTTATCGCTCAGAATCGTCGTCGCGCCGCCCATGGTCTCGCACGCGCCTAAATACCGCACGAGGTTGTTATCGTCGAGCATGCGCCGCACGCTGAACGCGAGCGCGAGCGTGACCGCGAGCGGGAGACCCTCCGGGACGGCGACGACGACGATCGTGACGCCCTGGATGAAAAAGTGCACGTAGTCGTTGAGATACGCCCACTCCCACGTCGCCGCGGTCGCGACGTCGCCCGCGCCGAGCCCGCCGAGGAACGTCCGCTGCGTGAACGACGCGGAGAGGATCAGCGTGCAGCTCGCGCCGGCGAAGAACCCGACGCGCCCGATGTCGCGCGCGAGCGTCTCGAGCTTGGACTGCAGCACCGTCTTCGTCTTCGAGGACCCTGAGGGTCGTTCCATACGAAGCGAACGTCGGGGTGGAGATCAAAGGCGTCGGTTGGAGTTGAAAGGCGTCGAGGGCGGGGATCGAAACCGTGGGGTGGGCGGAGAGATGCGCCGGGAAAAGTCCTTAAGGATCGGCGTTCACCACGCCGACGCGGTCGTATGGTAACCAGTGTAAGGAGAACGCGCCTAAGCCTCCTCCGGCCGCCGCCGCCGCCGCCGCCGCCGCTTCGGTCGACGCGAGCCTCCTTCTGTCGTCGTCGTCGTCGTCGTCGTCGCTGCGTTCAGTTTCCATCCCGCCCTCCCCTTCCTGCGCGCGGACCAGCTTCGTGATGAGCCCCATCTGCGAGTTCATCCCGACGGCGACGACGAGCGCGGCGCACCGGCCTTGAAGGACTTTCGATCCCGACAGCAACACCGGCGACGCGTCCGCGCTCTTCCGCACGTCTTCGCTCTCGCCCGTCATGTGCGACTCGTCCACGACGACGTCGGAGATGGTCTGGATCAGGACCGCGTCCGCGGGGACGACGTCGCCGGCCTCGAGGAGGATCACGTCCCCGACGAGGAGCGACGCGTTTGGTACTGCAACGCGCGGGGACGGAGGAGGAGGAGGCGTCGGACCAAAAAAAGAAAGGGCTGCGCGAGAGAAAAAAAAGAAAGAGAAAGGACGCGCGAAGAAGCCGCCGTACCTATCACCTCCGCGCCGTCGCGGCGCGCGAGCGTCGTCTCCGTGCTCTCCGCGACCGCGTTCAGCGCTTCGAACTGCGCTTGCTTCTGGTAGTCGTTGATCGCGGTCACGGTCGCGACGACGGCGACGGCGCCGAGTATCGCCGCGCCCTCGACCCACCCCGCGGCGGCGTCGGACGCCACGGTGTCGGGCGCCACTGTGTCCGACAACATGTCCGACACCGAACCGCCGTCCGACACCGAGCCGCGCGAGAGCGAGAGCTGCAGCGCGAGCGACGTGACTCCCGCGGCGACGAGCACGCGCAAGGTCTCGTCCTGTTCGAAGACACGTCGCGGTCAGCATCTGGGTGGTTGAGCGAAAAAAAAATTCCCCTCCTCTGTTCACAGCTAACAGCACCCACCTGAAGCGCGTCGCTCACGAGCGCGAGGAACGACCGCGGCGGCTTCGCCGGGACCTCGTTCGCGCCGAACCGCGCGCGTCGCGCGCGCGCGTCGTCGTCGTCGTCGCCGCCGCCGCCGCGTCGGCCGTCCTCGACGCGCACGCGCAGCGCGGTCGCGAGGCCGTAAGCGCCGCCGAAGCGCGCGAGCGCGTCGACG
Organism: Micromonas pusilla CCMP1545; assembly: GCF_000151265.4. Taxonomy (NCBI): domain Eukaryota; kingdom Viridiplantae; phylum Chlorophyta; class Mamiellophyceae; order Mamiellales; family Mamiellaceae; genus Micromonas; species Micromonas pusilla. The sequence goes on along the minus strand of NW_003315894.1, from coordinate 38,481 downwards.
CGGCCGCGGCCGGGGGAAGCCTCGACGAGCGCGCGAAGCGCGCGCGCGTCGACGTCGAAGTCGTCTGGCGACGCCGCGGACGCGAAGAGAGGACGCGGCGCGGGCGCAGTCGCGGCGGCGGCGTCGTCGAAGACGTCGTCGCGGCTCGACAGCGCGCGCGCGCGGACGACGCGCGCGCGGCGTCTTCGGTCGTGGCTTCTGTGGAGAGACGACGACGTCGACGCGGGGACGACGAGGGACGAGGACGCCGCGCGGGGCGTCGGCGTCGGCGCGGCGACGGCGTCGGCGACGGCGGCGCGGCGAGGACGAGGCGCGCGCGCGCGCGCGAGGACGCGCGGCGGATGCGGCGCGCGAGCGAGGAGGCGCATCGTGGAGTGCGCGACGAGCGCGCGCGCGCGCGCGGCGTCGTGCGGTGGCGTCGTCTCCGCCGATGTTTTATCTTTCTGTTCGCGCCTTTTTTTCGTCCCGTCCCTTCGTTTCCCCGCCACTTCGTTTCCCCGCGCCGTCCCCACCAGCGCGCGATCGATCGATCCCGCCACCTCTCGCCCGCGCGCGATGCCGAAGCGCGAGCGCGAGCGCGAGATCGAGACCCCGACGTCCGCGCGATCGCTCGGGCCCGTCCTCGACCGCCTCCCGCGCGGCGTGTTCGACGGGGAGATACTGCGGCGTTCTATCTCACACTGGTCCCCATACGACCGCGTCGGCGTGGTGAACGCCGATCCTTAAGGACTTTGCCCGTCGTGTCTCTCCGTCCACCCCTCGCTTTCAATACCCACCCTCGGCGCCTTTCAACTTCAACCGACGCCTTTGAACTCCACCCCGACGTTCGCTCGTATAGAACGGCCCGGAGTCGACGATCTTCGCGAGGAGGCGGACGAAAGTTGGCACGCCGCCGACGAAAGTTGGCACGCCGCCGACGAAAGTTGGCACGCCCCCGCGCCCGCCCCCGCGCGGCGGCGACCGGTGCGCGCGCGAGGACGCGAGGGTTCTGCGCGCGGGCTCGAGCTGGGACGCGCGCGAGGACGCGCGGCTGCGGCGCGAGAGGAACGCGGGGTGGGATATCGCGCGGATGGCGTGCGAACACGGGCGGTCGCGCGGCGCGATTCGATCGCGGCTGCGGCTGCTCGACGGCGGCGGCGGCGGGAAGCGTTGACGCCGTGAGACTGGTTCCCATACGACCGCGTTCGCGATGTGAACGCCGTTTCTTAAGGACTCGGAGACGCGACGCACAGCAGCGCGTCCCCAGCTAGCTACAACGTTAAGGTAGTCATTAAAGTCAACTAATTCTTCTTCGCCTTCAAGTTCGCCCGCAGCTCAGTCATCCGCGACTGGAGCGCGTCTTTCTTCGCCGTCGTCGCCGTCGTCGCCGTCGTCGCCGTCGTCGCCGTCGTCGCCGTCTCCGTTTTCATCAGCCTGTTTCGACCCCAATCGCTTCAACAGCTTTTTCCGCGCCTCTTCACGTTCGCCCTCGATATTGCCCTCGATAACTTTCATCCTCTCGAGCGCCCTATGTGACTCCGCGACCATCTCGAGCAAATCGTCTTGCACGATGGTAGCGGTGTCGACGTCGGCGTCGTTCACCTCGACTCCGTGAAGCAACCGAAGGGTCGTCGCGTGCTGCACCTCCGCGGCCTCGATAGTTCTACGCATGCGCTCGCGCGACAAAGATGCGAAGTCCATCGCGACGTTGAGGTTCGCGTGCGCCCTCGCGGAAGTCATCGCCGCTTTCCAGCGCGTCTTCACTATGGAATCGATCGGCAACGGCACGAACGAATCGTCGTCGTTCCCTTGATCGGTATGTGGCGGCGGGAGATGCGGCGGCGGTGCCGGCGCTGGTGGTATCGGCGCGACTTTCGCGCTGGCGCCTCTCGGCGCGATGGCGGCGGCAGCCTTCGAGCCGTCCGCGTTGCGCTCGAGTAAAACGCCGCCGACGCGTTCGAGGTACGCTTCGTACCACGCGTTCAGCTCGAAATGCGGCGTGAACATTTTTCGCCAGGTGTTGTAGAACGTCTTGTAGAACGCTTTCCTTCCGACGATCACCAACGATAAGAGACCAAAGTTGACGAGCAAAAACGTCATCCCCCACGTCGTGATGTACGCACCCTCCTCCCCGGCGCCCATGTATCGATATATCAAAACGCCGTAGACGATGATGAGGTAGCAGCACACGAGCCAGTACAGCGCGAAGAGGCACCACGCGAGCTTCAACACGCGCGAGGAGCTCGTTTTAACTCTTCGAAGGTATTTCCTGCGCTCCGATCTCATATCATCTTGCGAGAACGTACGCGTCGCGCGACGCACCGCGTCTTTCTCTTGGGATGCGATCCAGCGAAGGACGACCTCCTTTTGCCGGCTTTTACCACCGGCGTCGTCGTCCACGTGTTCGCGGTCTACTCCTTCCTCCAACCGCGAAGTGTCGTCTTTAAACGGCTTCGTCACGTGATGGCCGCCGAACGCGACCTCCTTGTCTTCGCCGATCTTCATATGGGCCCACGGTTTCACGAAAGATTCTGAGGGCCATTCCATACAAAAACAGTTCTCCGGTCAGTTGAAAGGGGATGCGATCAAGTGTTGAAACCGGGCGATGGGTGAAAAACTTTTGTATAGAACGCACCTGAGCCGTCGAAAAAATGGAAATCAACAGCTCTGCTCCGCCGCACAAATGGAGGCGCGTCCCGGTCCGTCGTCGCGACGTCGGCGCTTCGCGCGAGCGCCTCGATCTCGCCCGTTATCTCCTCGACGGTACGGTACTTCCTTCGTGGCGCACCTTTGCACGTGGAGGACACCGCCTTCGACGTCGCGCGAGCGCTCTGGTACAACCCGCACATCTCGAGCGTACGCTTCACCGCGGCCCCGAACGTCCCTGCGTGGGTGAAGCGATCGGTCAGTCGAACGTCTTACCGGTCAAACGTTGAAAGGGAAGCGCGGGCGAAGAGTGACGACGGCAAAAGTCCTTAAGGATCGGCGTTCACCACGCGAACGGGGTCGTATGGGAGGCAGTCTCACCCCCGCGTTCGCTCGCCGCGGGCGCGCCCGATCCCGCGTTTGTGACGAACTCGTATAAGGATTCACACCACGAGGCTAAAACCTCCGCGGTGTTCATCCCCGCCTTCATCACGGATTCCTTGTAGTGCGGCGCGGAGACGCTGGCGCCGCCCAACGCGAACAACGAGCTCAGGACGAAACGCGTCGGGAGCGATATGATCACCTGTACATACGTATCCATACAAATACAGTTCATCGGTCAGTTGAAAGGGACTCACGCGATCGATCAAATGTTGAAACCGGGCGATGGGTGAAAAACAAACTTTCGATCAAATGTTGAAACCGGGCGATGGGTGAAAAACAAACTTTCGATCAAATGTTGAAACCGGGCGATGGGTGAAAAACAAACTTTCGCAACAAACGCACCTGAATCCCGATCACCGCGAACGTGTGCCGGAGGTTGCCTCTCACCGGGAACGCGTCGCACTTCCACTTCGGCGGGAGCAACCGTCTCGTCGCGCGCATCAACACGACGCACCCTTCCCCGGGATCGACGTTTATGCACGCGTCCATGATGTTCGGCGTGCACCCGAGCGCTTCGCGCACGGCGACGCAACACTGCGTCGCGCGGCTCGAATACATCCACACGCAGATGAGCAGTCCCATGAGGTAGATGGACGACTGCACGAAGAGGCGCTGCGCGCCCGTAAATTGCGCCGTCGCCGGCGCGAGAAACGCCCTGAAGAACATGTGCGCTTCGCAGTACGCGTGTACGATGAACTTCAAGAACGCCCACGCCGCGTGCGCGAAGAGCATCGGACGCGTGAGCCAGAACCAAATCGCCGCGAGGGCGACGACGACGATCGGACGCGTTTTTTTTTCTTCGTCTTTTTTCTTCTCCGCCGCCTCCGCGATCCGCCGCTCGCGTAACCCTTCGATCGCGTCCGAATGCGACTCGCGCCACGCCGTGACCGCAATTTTCGCCGCGTTTCTCCCGCGCAACACCGCGTCCGCCATCTCCGGGGACGTTCCCGCGAGGTTCTTCTGAACGAACGTCCACCCGTGCTGCGCGATGTCGTACGGCTCGAACGATTCGTCCCACGGGTTTACGACCCATCCCAACTCGTATATTTCGCACGCCGCCAACGCGAGCAGCGTGCACCACGTCCTCTCCACCCTCCTCCAACCGACATCGCGCGCGGCTTTCGCGAGCTCGAGTGGGACACCGCGCGTTAACACCGCGGCGTCGTGATGGCTCTTCAGCGTCGGCGCGTCGCTACCCGTCGCGGGCATGGACGCGCACGCGGTGGGCGGGCCCGCGGCTTTCAACGCCGCCTGCGTGGGTGAAGCGATCGGTCAGTCGAACGTCTTACCGGTCAAACGTTGAAAGGGAAGCGCGGGTGAAGAGAGACGACGGGAAAAGTCCTTAAGGAACGGCGTGCACCACGCGAACGGGGTCGTATGGGAAGCAGTCTCACCGCGAGCGCGTCGGTGGGGGACCACCCGCCGTCTTTGCCTCGTAACGACACGATGTTCCACAGCATCGCGCGTCGCGTCCACCCGACCTTCTTCAGGTTGTTCGTCATCATCAGTTTGAACTCCTCCACGAGGGTCGGGAACGTGAGGCCGTCGGGGAGGTACCACGGGAGCTGCGCGGCGTCGTACTTCCGTCGACCGATTTCGTCGTGCGAGACGACGTTGTTCACGTCCAGGTAGGCGTACGCCATCGCGGTGCCGACGGCTCTACCGAAGGGCAGGACCGCGGTGATTTCGGTGTTATGTATGTTCCGGTCGTCGCGCCATTCCTTGAGTTTCTTTCGGAATTGCTCCATCGGGAACGCGATGAGGAATCGGACGTACGGGAGACCGCATGCTTTGCAAAACGTCTCGCCGTTTCGCGTCGCGACCGGAAGCGCCGCGGCGGTTATTTTCTCCGGCGGCGGCGGCGGACGACGACTCGAAAACCGACGCCACGTCATCCCGCCGCCTTCGCCTTCGCGTCGAGAGATCTTCCGGATCTTCGCGAACGTCATCGGAGCCGAATCCGGAGGCGCGTTCGAGCGACCCGCTCGCTTCTCGTTCATCGCGGTCACTCCCTCGTCGTCGCCGTCTCCTTTACGGCTGGTAAAAGTCCTCAAGGAACGGCGCGCGCCGCACGAACGGGATCGTGCGAGAAGCGGTCTCGTCGTCGTCGTCGCCTCCTCCTCCGAAGCCGCGAACACACGCGGCGCCCAGCCGCGTCTTTGCTTCACGGGAACGAGTCCCGCGTCCCCCCTCGAGGAGCGACTCGGAGCCTCCTCCGAGATCTCGACAGCCTCGACGACGGCTCGGGCGGCGGCGGACTGTTTGCTCATACGCGCTTCTCGTTCGTCCCCGGGCCCTTCTATTTCTGTGCCATCTTCTTCTCTCGCGTCGCGGGTCGCCGCCCGCGCCGTTTGGTGAACGCGCGTTCCTCTCGCCTCCGACGACTCGAACGATTCGGCCGTCGACAGCTCGTAAAACGTTCGCCCTCCGCGCGCGTACACTTCGACGCCGACGCGACCGCCGCGCGTCACGACGTCGGCGCCGACGGCGTCGTCGATCTCCGCGTCCAACTCCGTCGTCGCGCGGTCCACAGCCTCTGGGTCCACCCCCGCGGCGACGAGTCGGTCCGTGGGCATCTTAAGGTCGTTCCATACGAAGCGACGACGTCATCAGGATCAGGGTGGAGTTCAAAGGCGTCAGAAGCGGAGTTGAAAGGCGTCGAGGTGCGTGCGTCGGGATTGAAACCCACCGGGGCATCCTGGGCTAAGAAAAAAAAACGCGCGCGCGCGGGAAAAGTCCTCGAGGAACGGCGCTGGTATCGGCGCCGACGCGGTCGTATGGGCACCCGCGTATGGTGAGACGCGCCTTTTCGCACGAGGGCAACCCCGCGATCGTTCGAGCCCCGCGTTTATACTCCTCCACGCGGCGTTCGACCGCGCGCGCGACGTCCGCCGCCGCGGCGTCGCCTTCGACGCCCTCGCGTTCGAGTTCGAGCATCCGCCTCCGCGTCTCCAACTTTGACGCCGCCGCCGCGTCGTAGTCGCCTTTGGCGTCGTGAGAAGCGAGAAGCGCGGCGGCGACGGCGTCTTCGTCGTTCGCGCGGTGCGTGGCGTTGAACATGAACTGCATCTCTTGGACGTCGATGTGCCACGTCCAAACGCGTTGGACGACGGCGAAACCCAAGTCGCGATTTTTCGCGGGGTCGACGAGACGTCTGATGAGGGCCATTCCAAAACAGTTCATCGGTCAGTTGAAAGGGGCCCACGCGATCAAAGGTTGAAACCGAGCGATGGGTGAGAAGTATATTTTTGTATAGCAGAACGCACCTGAGCAGCCTTCGCTTGCCGAGCGTCGCTCTCAAGTGAAGCGCGGACGCCAAGAGCAAGGACCCGAAGAACATCCCGCCGACGACGGCGAGAACGCGCCACGTGTTCAGAACGTCCCCGGTGGAAAGAGACGTGAGCTCGTCGAGGGAAACGGTGTCGATCTTGTACTCGGATACGGTCACGTCGGCGACGCGATCGCACAGGCACGTCGCCGCCGCCGCGACGACGCAACCGCATCCTTCAAACGCTTGCGCGTCGTACCGCCAATAACAACCGAACGCGTTGTTTGGATCTTCCGCGACGCAGTTCTTGCCCGTCCACGACCGCATGCGCATCGCGCCGCCTCGAACCTCGCGCTCCTCGCATCCGTTCAAAAACGTCTCGGCGCCGTCAAGTTTCCACAGAAACGACGCGTGCGTTCGCGAGTAGTCGTACCCCGCGCTCTGAAACGCCGCGGTGTTCTCCGCCGCGCCTTCGATCCACGCCGCGCGCGCGCCGCGAGGGAGCGGGTTCGGTAGCGTCGCGCAGCCGTCGGTCTCGTACCTTGCGCGGCGTTCCATACGAGCGATGATATCGGGGTGGAGTTCAAAGGCGTCAGAAGCGGAGTTGAAAGGCGTCGAGGGAGGTGTGTCGGGATTGAAACCAGCGAGGTGTGATGGGCGGAGAGAAACGAACGCCGGGAAGTAAAGTCCTTAAGGATCGGCGTTCACCACGCGAACGCGGTCGTATGGGGACCTGTGTGAGATGGAACGCGCCTGCCCTTCGCGGCGTCGAAAAATCTGCACGCGTACTTGTCCCCGCCGCCTCTCGTCGGTCCGCGTCCTCCTCCTCCTGCGTGGGTGAAGCGATCGGTCAGTCGAACGTCTTACCGGTCAAACGTTGAAAGGGAAGCGCGGGTGAAGAGTGACGACGGGAAAAGTCCTTAAGGAACGGCGTTCACATCGCGAACGGGGTCGTATGGGAAGCAGTCTCACCTCCAGCCGCGCACGTGTCCGCCCCGGGTCGCGCGCGGCGAACCGCGAGCTTCCACTCCACCGGTTTCGCGGGATCGCGTATCTCCACGTCCGCCGCGCCCGCGCCGACGGACGACACGACGAGCGACTCCGTCGCGGCGACGCGCGCGTGTCGCAAGATGATCTCGATGTCGCCGCTGACGCTCGCGACGTACAACGTCTCGGTCGCGCCGTTCAAGCCGTAGGACGAGCTCTGCTGATTCAACGCGTGCGGGTCGAAGTTCATCGACAGCAGTTTAATGTCCATCGTATCCCCGCCCCCGCCCTGAGCGCGCAGCACGTCGTTCGACACGTTGACCGTGGACGCGCCGGAGACGGAGGCGACGGCGCTATCCGTCCCGGTAGCCGCCGTCGCCGCGCGCCGCGCGTTGATTTCCATCTCTGGCGACACGACGCTGATCGTCGGCTCGCCCTCCACCGTGCGATCGAGACATCGCGCCATCATCGTCTTCGCCGCGTCCGTCGCCTTCGCGTACGTCAGCGCGGCGTTTTTATCCCCGTACCCCGGCACCGCGGGCGCGACCGCGGAAGACAGCGCGCCCAACGCGTTGACGCTCACCTCCTCGCTCATGGACAAATCCTGTAACGTCGGGGTGGAGTTGAAAGGCGTCAGAAGCGGAGTTGAAAGGCGTCGAGGTGTGTGCGTCGGGATTGAAAGCGAGGGGTGGGCGGAGAGAGACGAACGCCGGGAAGTAAAGTCCTTAAGGATCGGCGTTCACCACGCGAACGCGGTCGTATGGGAACCAGTGTGAGACAGAACGCACCTTATTCGCCTCCGCGTCCGCGAGCAACGTGTCCACGAGGTCGACGCCCTTACCGCGCGTCTCCGGCGTGGATTCGCACGGGTCCGAGAGGATTCGACGGGCCACGTCCGCGATGCCGCTCGCGAACGAGTCGGACGACGGCATCGTCTTCTTCGCGGACTCCGTGAGATTCATCATCCGACTTCTTTGTTTGGCTCGGTCCCGCATGTCCGACTGCGGCGCGCACGGGTCGTTAAACGGCGACGACGCGGAGACGGACGACGACTCGAGAAGCGCGCGGCCGCGTCGACGCCGGCGACTCTGCGTTTCTTTGAAGTCGAGCATCTGATCGCACGCGTTCGCGATGTGCGACAGCGCGGTCTCGGACTCGCCGTTCAAAAACGCTGAGGGCCGTTCCGTACAAAAAATGAATGTTCATCAGTCAGCGTTTTGAAAAGGGACGCGATCAAATGAATGTTGAAACCGGGCGGTGGGTGAAAAACGTGTGTATAGAACGCACCTGACTCCGCCGCCGCGAGCTTCTCCGCGCTCGCATCGGTCACCGCGCGCTCCGACGGCAGCGTCGGCCATTCCACGACGACGTCGACGGATTTCGCGGGTGAGACCGCGCCGAGTTTATCCATCGCCTGCGCGGACACGGTGACGACGTATCCGTGGTCTCTAGATCCCCCCGGCAGCGTGCCTTTCCACGTCGTCCGCGGGCTGCGGATACGGGCGATTCCGGGTTGGGATTCATGTTCATCGGTCAGTCGGAAGGCGTCTCGATCGATCAAATGTTGAAACCGCTCGTACTGTAGGGCTACTGGGACCTTAATAAATAAGGAATGCGATGGACGGGTGAAAAACGTTTGCACGCGCAGATGGGACGCGCCTGTAGTCTTGAAGCAAGCGCGATTGATGCGCGGGCGCGCCCTTGACGAGCGCGGTGAAGCGTATCATCAGTGGCAAATGGCCGTCCGGGTCGAGCGTTCCATCGCCGACGGCGATCGCGAACGTCGTCTGCGCGGCGACGCCCTTCGCGGGAAGCGCGACGACCATGCCCGCGACTGGCGAAACGTTCCGTCGCAAATCGATCGACGCCTTCGCTGCGCCGTTCGCGTCCGACACGTCGATAGCGAACGCGTACGAATACAGCGTGTCGCCGTCTCTACCGAGAGCGTGGGGGGCTAACACGAGCTTGGACGTCGTCGTGCTATCGATCGCGAGGAAGCCCGCGGCGTCGAGGTCGACGGTCACGGCCGACGCGACGTCGATCGCGCCGGCGGTCGTCAACGCGTACCTTTTCGCGTTGGAGTTGAAAGGCGTCAGAAGCGGAGTTGAAAGGCGTCGATGGCGGGGATCGAAAGCGAGGGGTGGGCGGAGAGACACGCCGGGAAGAAAAGTCCTCAAGGAACGGCGTTCACCACGCCGACGCGGTCGTATGGGGACCAGTGTGAAACGAGAACGTACCTTTTCGCCGTCCACGCCATCGTCCTCGTCTCGCTCGAAGCGGAGGACGTCACCGTCGCGGACAGACGCGCGCGCGATCCCGCGTTCACGACTCCGCCCGGAATCGGCGCGATCGAGACGCTCGGCGAGTTCGGCGCGCCGTTCACGACGTGGACGTACCGCGTCGCCGTCGCGGATCTGACCCCCTTCGACACGGTGACTCGGAAGGCGTAGTACCCGGCGACCGGGGGCGCGAAGTTCGACCACGCCGCGGCGCCGTGACTCCCGCACGGCGTTCCCCCGATCGTGTTCCCCGATGCGCCGGTTTTGATACACTCCCACTGGTACGACCACGGGTTGCTCTCTTCGTCGGGGTCGATGGATTTCGACGCGTCTAGCGTGAACGCGACGCCGAGCGCGAAGACGACGCCGTCGGGGACTAAGGGTCGTTCCATACAAAGCGACGTCGGGGTGGAGTTGAAAGGCGTCAGTTGGCGTTGAAAGGCGTCGCGGTCGGGGATTGAAAGCGAGGGCCCAGGCGCAGAGACACGCCGGGCAAAGTCCTTAAGGATCGGCGTTCACCACGCGAACGCGGTCGTATGGGAACCAGTGTATAGAACGCACCTAACGACCCGCCCTCGACGACGGGCTCGAGCGGGGACGCCTTCACGAATAAGATCACGTTCGCGGACGCGGCGATCGCCGGGTTGCCTTTGCTGAACGTGTCGAAGCGAATCGCGTACGTCCTTCCCTCGGGCAAGGTTCGCGGCGGCAGAAAGAGCTGCCGCGTGTTTGATTTCGTCGTCGACTCTTCGAGCGCGATTTGACTTCCGTCGCTCGTGTCGACGATTCTCCACAGAAATCCGTACCCTTGGTCGTTCGTGCACGTCGGATCCATGTACACGATGTTCGTGACGATCTTATTCTGCAACCCTCTCGCGATCGTGCCGCTCTCTACGGTAGAGACGCCCGTGATGCTCGCGGACATCGTGCACAGCTGTACAAGCGAATGTCGGGGTGGATTTGAAAGGCGTCAGTTGGAGTTGAAAGGCGTCGAGGGCGGGGATTGAAAGCGAGGGGTGGGCGGAGAGAGACGACGGGAAAATTCCTTAAGGATCGGCGTTCACCACGCGAACGCGGTCGTATGGGGACCAGTGTATAGAACGCGCCGTGCACGTTTGGCCGTCGCCTTTCATGCCTTGCGGGCACTTCCCCCCGCACTCGCCGCCAACGCACGCATCAACACACGTGTAGCTGACGCCAGGAGGTGCGTCGGGCGTGCACGTCGTGCCGGCGGAACACGGAGAGGAAGCGCACGCGTCGTCTCGCGCGCATTTCCCACTCGCGAGGGAATAATATCCGCTGGGACAGACTCCGCACTGGGCGTTACCGTTCGTCGCGTCGTCGTCGGGATCCGAGCACGTCGTGAGAGGGTCGCACCCTCCGTAGTTCACGAAGCATTCGCCCCCGCTGGTGCTCGCCCCGCACACGCGACCTCCCTCCGTGTTCACGCACGCGACGGAGTCGCCGCACCCGCCGTTGTCCTCCGAGCATTCGTTCACGTCCGCGCATCCGTTCGCAGGCGCTGTAATGTCGGGGTGGAGTTGAAAGGCGTCAGTTGGAGTTGAAAGGCGTCAGTTGGAGTTGAAAGGCGTCGAGGTCGGGGATTGAAAGCGAGGCGTGAGCGGAGAGACACGCAGGGCAAATTCCTTAAGGATCGGCGTTCACCACGCGAACGCGGTCGTATGGGGACCAGTGTATGTCCTCGCGCGATAAAACACGCACCGGAGTCGCTCGCCGGCGAGGAGACGACGCCGTTTCCAGAGTACCCTTGCGGGCACGCGCCGCAGTGGACGACACCGCCGACGCCGGGCGTGCACGACACGAGATCGGAACAGCCGCCGTTGTTGGCTTTGCACGCGTCGTCCTCCGGCGCGACGTCTTCTCCGGCGAGGATGGTGGTCGCCGTATCGATCACGTCCCTGGCACACACTTCGATTATGCCTGATGTCATATCGAGATCGGAAGAAGTTCTCGGGATCGTCCGACGTCCTACATCTGCACCGATCGCGCCGTCGTAGAAATGGTTGCCACGCTGACAATAGTCGAACGTACCCTGAGTTGTTCCCCTTTCCTGCGCAGATTCACCCGGTCTCGGGCACGGCGACATAAGGACGTTGGACTGACATTTACCCTCACGCCAAACGCACCATTTTGGTCCATCGAAATTAGGAGGACTTCTTACACTTAACGCATTGCACTTGGCCTCGTCGTCGTTGTACGTTCCGCACACCCTCTCACAACCCACTAATTGTGGTATATCGCACGAGCACAACGAGGTTACTGATATCGTCGAGGGGTCGGATTTCAGTACGCCGGCCGAGTTTTTATCCTCGCCGCCGACGATCATGTGCCCGTTGGCTTGCTCGAGCAGAGGTGCGTAAATTTCTGTGAGCAGCGGGTTTCCCACGACCATAACCCCGCCTTAACCTTTGGTCCACGCGGCGAAGCTAAATTTCGAGAGGACATCGTTGAAACGCACTTCGATGCCGTGCGCGGCGGAGTCGCCGCTCCCAACGGTCATCAACTTGTCCATGGCGAACGAAGTCAACTCGTCGTTTTCGCGCACGTGCAAGAACTCGCGGATCGATACGACGTTCGAAAAGTCCACGCTCACGAGCGCGTCCGCGTCGAGCAACTCCACGCGACCGTTAAAGGTCACGACACTGGAAAAGTCGAGTGTTTGCACGGTGCCTCCGGAGACGTAGACGTTGTCATCGATGGTCTCGTCCGTGTCGCTGTAATCGCCGCACGTGTGCCACTTCGTCGCCGGCTGCAAGTTACTGGGCTTGCACGTCGCAACGCGACACGTACACAAGCTGTTGTGATACCTCGGTATTCGACCGGGCGTGCGGCGATTTATCGCTTCGTAACCCAGGTTCACGTACTTGGTGTATTGGGTGGCGTCCGTGGCCAGCGTGCTGTAGTCGTCTGTCGTGCCATCCCCAAGTTGCCCCCTATCGTTACGGCCCCAGCATCTGATGGTGTAATAATCTGCGAGTATAGCGCACGTGTGAACTTCGCCGTTTACCAGGTACATCACCTTCTGGTCCGTCTCGTACAAATCCGCTTCCTCCGTCGACCACGTGTCGGCGGACGCCCAAGGTCCGCCGCTGATCGTCAAATCGACAATGCTCGCGGCCAGAGTCGCGTCGTCCGTGCTTTTTAACAATTTCAAGTCGACCTCCTCAGGCGTTGATGAAAACGCTGTGGAGGTGGCGATCCCGAGCTGTCCTCTATCGTTGTGACCCCAACACTTGACCGTCTCCGATTCTTTCTCGATGGCACAGAAATGTCTCGCGCTCGCCGTGCCCAAGGACAAACTTTTCGCCTTCAAGCTTGAAGTCATGCAATCGAGCTGCCCCGAGGTACAACCCACCGACACTCCCGGTGAAGATACGTCACCCGTAGCACCGTTGCCCAGTCGTCCATTATCCCCATTTCCCCAGCACATCACCTCGGTGTTATCGAGAAGTGCGCAATTGGATTCGTATCCGGCGACGATTTGAACCGCGTGACGACCACCGCCAAAGTTCACGTCATCGCGGCTCAGTATATACCCTGTAGGTGCTCCCGTACTAGTAGTATGAGGACTATTTGTATGACCGAGTTGCCCACGATTATTGCTCCCCCAACACCTCACGACTGGATTCCCGTCGTCTGAGGGTGATAAAATCGCGCACGTGTGCGACCACCCGAGCGAGACGCTCACAGGCTTGTACGTGACTACCGACTGTGAAAGCCTGCGGCCCACGCTAACTTGTGGTGCATTAAAGATAATTTTAGCCGTCGGAACATCGATGGAGTCTATAGCAGTACTCGCGGGGTCGGCTTGCTCGTCGTTATTCTTTCCCCAGCAATACAATTCATCACCCGTCGTGATCGCGCACGAGTGCTTGGCTCCGGCGACAACCTCCTTCGCCAAGAAAGGGCCTTTTGTTGCATCTGCAAATTTCACGTACGGATAGCTGTTCCCAACACCAGTCGTTGAAATCCAGTTGCAATCGGAACCACAGCCGAGTCGATTACCTGTAGACGTCTGTCTCCCCCAACACTTCACCCAGTCGTTGCTGAGGACGGCGCACGAGTGCTCGTATCCGACGGAGACGCTCTTGACGGTGAGGATCGGTCCGCCGTCTGTGCCGTCCACGGTGCCGAAGTCGCAAGTGCCGTCGGGGCCTCCTGAACCTAGCAGTTTTCCGGACCCGGCTTCACCCCAGCACGCCGCCCTGCCGTCGTCGAGCACGACGCACGTGTGCTGCAATCCCGCGCCCATGTACTGATGTTTTTCGAGCCCAGCCCCGACGGTAGGGACCGCTCCCGCGAGGACGAGGACGCACGTCGCGAGGACGAGGGCGCGCGCGACGAGCGAGCGGCGCCACACTGGTTCCCATACGACCCCGTTCGCGTGGTGAACGCCGATCCTTAAGGACTTTCTCTCCGGCGCGTCCCGACCGACTGACCGACTCGAGCGGCGCGGGGGCGACGCGCGCGAGGACTTCTTCGACGCGAACGACGCGATGGATTCGTCGTGCGCCGTTTGACGCGTCCTCGCGGCGGCGCGCGTTGGGGGCGCCGAACGCTCGCGGTGCGTCGCGCCGCCGCATGTTTCCTCCTGCCGCGCATCTCCTCGAGGGGGGTGATCTCCTCCGCGCGTCGCCTCCGCGCGTCGCCTCCGCGCGTCGTCGGAGGACATGAGGCGCGGATATCGAGCGCTCGCGCGTCGAGACCCGCGCGCGCGACGCGTGCGCTCGCTCGCCGCCGCGGGGAAGCGCGGCGACGAGTGCGCGAGCGGAGACAGGAGTCTACGATTGGGGTGTTTGACGTCACATCGACGGACAAGATCTGATCACTGCTCGCCCGCGTCTTTTCGCGCTCGCGCGAAAAGTCGCGGTTTCAAAGTCGCGGTTTTGGGGGCTGAGGGCTAGCCCTAGGGCTACAAGACCACGGCACGTGTGTCCGAACGAGACATTCATCATTCGTCGCGTCGATCTCGCGCGCGCGCGCGACTCGCGGGCACGACGCGCGTCGAAGTGGGAAGACGCGCGACCGAAGGCCGCTCCCACCGGGGCTCGCGCGCATGCGCGCGCGCCGCGCCCTCCTCGTCGCGGTCGCGATCGCGATCCTCGCGCTCGCGCGCTGCGGCGCGTCGGCGAGCGACGCGCGAGCCCCCGACGCCGTCGCAGACGTCGCAGACGTCGCGCACCGCGCGTCCGCCGCCGCCGCCGCCGCCGCCGCGTCCGCGCGCGACGACGACGACCGTCTCCCTCTCGCGCGACGACGACGACGACGACGACAGCGAGCCCCCGCGCGCGCGCTCCTCCAGGTGAACAACCCCGCGGTCGCGACCTACTGCGACTACGCGACGGCGAACTGGAGGTGCGTTCCGAGCGCGCGGTGACCCACCGCTCAGTTTCAACATTTGATCGCGTCTCGTTTCAACTGATGACCGGTGAACTTTTTTCGCGCGGCACGCCAGACGTCCCCCCGTCGTTCGCCCGTTCCTCCCTCGCCGCGACGTCACGTCAACACGTCGACATCGCGTGATGAGTCCCCTCACGACTGACCGCGATACGTTCCATCGACCGCGATACGGAGGTGCGCCGCGCTCGCCGTGACCGACGACTGCGCCGCGGAGAAGTGCTGCGTCGCGAGGTGCGATTTCATCACACTGGTTCCCATACGACCGCGTCCGCGCGGTGAACGCCGATCCTTAAGGACTTTACCTCCCGGCGTCTCTCTCCGCCCATCACCCCTCGCTTTCAAACCCGACACGCCTCGGCGCCTTTCAACTCCTCCATCTGACGCCTTTCAACTCCACCCCGATATCATCGCTCGTATGGGCAATGACCCTCAGCGCGAACTGCCTCTGGCACAACGGGACGACGTGCGCGGTGGACCACGGGCTCGTCGTCGACGCGATGTTGGAGGCGCCAGGTGAGACCACCGCCCGCTCCCCACACGACCGCGTTCGCGTCGCTGGGGAAAGTCCTTAAGGAACGGCGCGCGCCACGCGAACGGGGTCGTATGGGAAGCAGTCTCGTTCGTTTCTTAAGGACGAACGCGACGTCGTTCCTCTCTCGAGGACCGACCGCCGTCGCCGTCGCCGTCGCGTCGCGTCGCCCGCCCGCGCTCCGCCCGCCCTCGCGCCGGTCCCCGCGCGACCGACTGCGTTCGTTCGTTCGTTCGTTCGTTCGCGCGAACGGCGCACGCCGTTCCTCGAGGATGGACATTTCATTCCCGGCGCGCGTTTCGTTTCGTTTCTCTCCGCCCAGGGTGGGTCCCTCGGGTTCAACCCGCGCTCCGCTCCGTTTCATCGCGCGACCGACCGACCGACTGACCGACCGACCGACCGACCGACCGACCGAACGCCTCAGAGTTCCAAGAGGTGAAGCTCAAAGAGTTATTGTGCGCGCGCGACGGCGCGGACGAGGCGCGTCCCACACGCCGGTCCCCCCCATACGACCCGCGTTCGCGCGGCGCGACGCCGTTTCTCGACGCGCGCGACGACTTCGCCGGCGCGCGTTTCTCTCCGCCCGCCGTCGCTGTCGTCGATCCCGACGCCCCGAGACGCCTTTCAACTCCGTCCGCCGCGCCCCCGAACTCCGCCTGCCTCGACGTCTGTCTGTCGCGAACACACGCGGATGGATCCATCATCGAATCATGATTCGCTACACGTCGCCGCGTCACCGAATGCGATCTCGAACTGACCAATCAATCGCCGATCGACGCGGAAATTACGTCGTACAGAACGGCCCCGACGCGGCGACGTGCGACTCCCCCGAGCTCCCCGGGTGCGCGTGGAAGCCCGAGCGCGTGCTCCCCGGCGGCGCGGGGGTCGTCCCGGCGCGGTGCGCGCACGACGCGCTCTGGTTCATGTACGCCGAGGGAAGGTGCGTCGATACGCGAGGACGTCCTCCCTCGCGAACTCTGACTCCCTCCTCGGGCCGCGCCGCCTCGGTCGAAAGGTTTCGGTTTCGGTTTCGGTTTCGGTTTCGGTTTCGGTTTCGGTTTCGATTTGAACGAGAGTCGACCGACCGCGAAGCCCATCGACTGACCGACGCGTCGCGCGCCCGTGCCGTCCCCCTCCCACCGCCCACCCCCCACCTTCGACGACTACTGAAGTATGTGCACGAGATGCGAGGACGCGACGGGCGGCGAACGTTGCGACGGGAAGCCGGCGTGCGATTCGAAGTCGAAGTGTTGGGGCGTCGGAGCCGCGCTGGCGCGGATGTTCGAGGCGCGTTCTATACACTGGTTCCCGTACGACCGCGTTGACGTGGTGAACGCCGTTCCTTAAGGACTTTCTCTCCCGGCGCATCTCTCCGCTCATCCCTCGGTTTCAATCCCCGCCCTCGACGCCTTTCAACTCCACCTGACGCCTTTGAACTCCACCCCGACGTTCGCTCGATTCAGGCGCGCGGCGACGCGGTCGACGACGTCGTGGCCGCGGCGACGCGGTCGGGCGCGCCGCCGACCGCGGAGTTCGTTCGCGCGCTGAGGCGGGAGGTCGAGACGTCGGGGAGCGCGGCGGCGGGGAGGGTCGGGGGGGGGCGGTTTTGGTGAGCAGACCGCGTCGCGCGCTTTTCACACTGGTTCCCATACGACCGCGTTCGCGTGGTGAACGCCGATCCTTAAGGACTTTACTTCCCGGCGGGCGGAGTTTCTCCTCTCTTCTCTTCTCTTCGCCCGCCGCGCTTCCCTTTCAACGTACCGCACGTTCGACCGGTACGACGTTTCGTTTCACTGACTGACGCACGCGCACCCGCGCCCGCGATCAATCCGCCCGTCGTATAGGACCGCGATCGCGGCGTCGCTCGCCGTCGCGGCGCTGACATATCCTTAAGGATAACAGCGAATCTGCTGACGCGCTGATGTCTTCTCATCACCCCGCGCGGAAGATATAGAACGGCCCGGAGTCGACGATCTTCGCGAGGAGGCGGACGAAAGTTGGCACGCCGCCGCGCTCGCCCCCGCGCGGCGGCGACCGGTGCGCGCCCGAGGACGCGAGGGTTCTTCGCGCGGGCTCGAGCTGGGGCTGCTCAAAAAATGGAACTCGCGCTCAAAAAAAATATTGCATCCACGCGGCCGCGAGGGAAGGACGACTCGAAGTGTTGAAATTTTTGCGGGACGTGGCGAAGTATCCGTCGGATAGGTCCATGTCTCGTCTGTCCGGTCCATGGGGTCCTCTCGGCACTATTACTCAAACCGAAGTTTCCCCTTACTTCGGGCACAGTACCTTTAAATATCATTTTGATCCCTGTCAAGCCGCCGCTAAGAACGGTCACCTCGAGGTCATACGATGGCTCCTGGCGAACAAGTGTCCGTGGGACGTGACGACAGTCGGAAACGGCGCGGCGAAGCACGGGCACCTGAAAGTGCTTCAGTTCGCCATCGAAAAAGGCTTCCACCCGGACGAAAGCACGTGCGCTGCCGTCGCCTCCAAAGGCAACTTACGGATGCTGAAATGGCTGCGGAAGCAAAACTGCCCATGGAACAGAGAAACTTGTGATCAAGCCGCTAACAAAGGTCACTTGTTCGTGTTGCAGTGGGCGGCTGAAAACGGCTGTCCCGTGGACGCGACGACAACGCAAGCGGCGGCTTCCGGCGTGCATTTGGAGCCGCTTCGATGGCTGGTCGAGCGTGGCTGTCCATGGAACGTTGAGATATGTAACTCAATCGTTGACAGATGGAAATGCTTGAACAATCCGAAACACGTGGAGAAAATCAAGGAGTGGATGTACTGGCGGCTGGCGAAGGAGCGCGGATGCCCCGAACGCGACGTCCCCGCGCGAACCGACGCGGCGGCGTGAGATCGAGACGAACGAGCCGACGACGAGAACGCGCGAACGCGCGCACGATAATAATACACCACGCCACGCGCTACCCCTGTCTCCGCTCCTCCCTGAGCTGCGCCAACAGCGTCGCCATCATCCCCTTCAGCTCCTCGTCGTCCTTCCCTCCCGCCCCCCCCGCCCCGCCGCCGCCGCCGCGCGTCCCGCCCTCCGTGACGCCGTCCGCGGCGACGCCGTCGAACCCCATCTGCTTCGCGACGTGCTCCAGCACGTCGCTCCCTTTCGCGGGGACGGACGGCTTATCGCGCAACATGCGCTGGAACAAATCGTCGCTCGCGTCTTGCAGCGCGACGACTTCTTCGCCGACGCCGTCGGCGTTGGCGAACGCGGAGAGGTCAGCGAGGTCCACGACTCCCGCGCTCGTCGCCTTCGTCTGCCCCGCCGCGATCGCGCCCGCGTTGATCGCGACGCCCGCGGCGTCGTCGTCCGGGCTCAGCCGCGGCGCCGCCTTCAGCGCGGCCTCGAAGTCGTCGTAGATGCTCTTCGCGCCCGGCGCGGGAGCGTTCGCGCGCAGGTACGCGCCGTCCTCGAGCTTGCTCGCGAGATCTCTGACGCGCCGATCGAGCGAGGTGGCGTCGTCGTCCTCGACGGCGGTCAGCGGCGGCGGCGGCGGTGGTTTCTCGCCGCTCATGGCGCGGGGCGGCGGCGACGCGGCGGCGACGGCGGCGGCGGAGCGCGGGCGTCTATCGGCGGGCGAGGCGCGCGTGCCGCGCGCGTCGAAGGAGTGGCGGATAGGGAATCACGTCGTGAGTCAGCGCGCGAGCGAGACGACGTACGCGATGAGTCGTACTGAGGAAACTCGCTTCTCATCGGACGCGCCGCCGCATTCCGCGTTCGCGCGCCGCTCGGTCCGTCCTTCCTCGCACGTCGCGATGAGCGAGCACGGGGAGAAGCGCCCGCCCGCGGACGACTGGGACCGCGGCAAGAAATCGAAGAAGAAGCGCCAGAGGAACGGCGGGAAGGTGCGACCGAACGCGACGCGCGCGACGCGATCCGCCGACGCTTTTTTCTCTCGCCGCCGCCGCCGACTTTTTCCTCGCGGCGGGCGTCGCGCTCCGTCCCATCCCATCCGTCGTCCGTCCGTCCGTCCATCCATCCATCCGCCGACGCCTCCTTTTCCTCCTCCTCCTCCTCCTCCTCCTCCTCCTCCTCGTCAGTACGGCGACGTCTTCCCCGGGCAAGAGCGCCGCCGCGAGATCGACGTCGCGTGCGCGAACGGCGACGTCGACGCCGCGTTCGCCGCGTTCGACGCCGCCGTCGATGCGGACGAACCGCTGCAGCCGCACACGTGCAACGTGCTGTTGCACCTCGCGTCCGGCGGCGTCGCCGGGGGAGGGCACGCGCACAAGGGGAAGAGCGCGGCGGCGGCGGCGGCGGGAAGCGAGGGCGGCGGCGATGGCGGCGGCGGCGGCGACGGCGGCGACGGCGCCGCCGCCGCCGCGGACGCGCACGCGAAGATCGTCGTCCCCGCGAGAGACGCCGTGCACCCCGCGCGCGCGCAGGCGGTCTTCGATCACATGGCGAAGAAAGACATCCCGCGGACGGAGATGTCGTACACCGCGCTCGCGCGGGTGAGAGCCGCGTGCGGCGACGCGGAGGGCGCGTTCGAGCTCGCGAATACGGTGGAGTCGGAACCGCGACTGGCGCCCAAGTTGCGGACGTTCGCGCCCGCGTTGCACGCGTTCGCCATCGCCGGCGAGGTACGCGCGCCGCACGCACGAATCACGCGCTGCCACGTGTACAATCCCGCCTCTTCTCCGCGTGCATCGCATCACGTCGACCACTCGTTCGTCCACGTCATCACTCACCCCGCGCCGATCGTTGTCCGACGAACGAAACACAGGTTGACCGCGCGTTCGCCGTCGACGCCGCCGTCCGCGCCGCCGCGGGCGGGACCATCGAGATCGGCGAGGCCGAGTTCGCGGTCGTACTCGACGCGCTGCGCGCCAAAGAACGTTGGGACGACGGCCTGGCGTGGCTGCGCCGGTGCGCGGACGAGGTGCGGACGTTGGGGGAGGGCCTCTCGGCGGCGGCGGCGGCGTTTTTTAAAGGTGCGTTCTATACACTGGTCCCCATACGACCGCGTTCGCGTGGTGAACGCCGATCCTTAAGGACTTTGCCCGGCGCGTCTCTCCGCCCACCCCCCGCTTTCAATCCCCGTCCTTGGCGCCTTTCAACTCCAACTGACGCCTTTGAACTCCACCCCGACATCGCTTTGTATGGAACGACCCTAAAGCCGCGCCGGGCTGGCGTTTCTGCGACGCGGGCGCCGTCGAGACGGACGAGACCACCGGCGCGATCGTCGCCACGGTCGACGACGTCGGGACCAAACGCAACATCCAGCTCGTCGCGATGAACCTATCCGCGGAAGACCGCGCGTCGCTGCTCGCGGGGATCGGCAAGCTCGCGAGGGAGCGAGAGGCTGGGGGCAATTTCGACGGCTTCGTCGGGTGGCTGCGGCGGCGCGGCCCTCTGCCGTTTTTAGTCGACGGCGCGAACGTCGGGATGTACAACCAGAACTTCAGCGAGTCGCGGTTTAACTTTCAGCAGGTGGAGAAGGTCATGGATCGTCTGAGGCCGCGCGCGGCGGCGACCGCGGCGAGCAGGGGCGCGGCGTTGGGGGGGAGCGTCGACGACGACGCCGACGCGGCGGCGGCGCCGGCGGTGGAAGCGGAAGCGGAAGCGGACGTAGACGCGCCGCCGGCGGCGGAAGCGGACGCGGACGCGGACGCCGCCGAGGAGACGAAAGCGCCCGAGACCGCCGACGCTCCCGTCGACCCCGCGCGAGTGGACGCGGACCTCGCGGCGCTCCTCGCGACGCGCCCCGGGTCCGCGGTCCCCGTCAACTTCCTCCACGTCAGACGCGTCAAAGGCGGCCCCGCCAATCACCACAGGTCCAAACAGATCGTCGACCGGTGGAAGCGCGCGGGGGAGCTGTTCACGACGCCCGCGGGAAGCAACGACGACTGGTACTGGCTCTACGCCGCGGTCGCGTCCGGGGACGACGCGTTCCTCGTCTCGAACGACGAGATGCGCGACCACGTGTTTCAGATGTTGCCGTCGCCGAAGCTCTTCGCGCGGTGGAAGGAGCGGCATCAGGCGCGTTCGTATTCACACCGGTTCCCATACGACCGCGTTCGCGTTGTGAACTTCATTCCTTAAGGACTTTATCTCCCGGCGTTCGTTTATCTCCGCCCACCCTCGGTTTCAATCCCGACACACCGCGCGCGCCGCCTTTCAACTCCTCCAACTGACGCCTCTCGACTCCGCCCCGACGTCGCTTCGCGTGGGTTGCGACCCTCAGTGCCGGTTTCACATGTCCTCCGCGACGGGTCTGGAGGTGTACTACCCGCCCGCGTTCAGCGCGCAGACGCAGGAGGGGAAGGACAGGGCGTGGTGGGCGTTTCCGTTGGACGACGGGACGTGGACGTGCGCGGTGAGGGAGGCGGCGTGACGCGGCGGCNNCNNCTCTTCTTTCNNCCNCNNCCCCNGGTNGACNGCNCCCGACGCGCCGCGTCCCNNCGGCGTCTCCGACTCGTCCACGCGCAGAGATTCGAACGCGAGCGTCGGCACCTCCGGGACGGGCACCAGCGCGGCCATGTTCGTGTGCTCCCTTCCTATCGTCCCGTGGACGTGCGGCGGAACGGTCGCGGTCGCCTTGGCGCGTTTCTCCGCGTCCGCCGCCCACGGCGCCGCGACGGGGTTGGCCGCGAGCGCGACCCACGCGAGCGCGTCGTGGTTCGCGAGCCACTCCGGGACGGACGTCAGCTCGTTGTCCGCGATGCGCAGGAGCTCGAGCTGGCGGAGATTTTTCTGTGACGCGCGGAGACGATCGATGCGCGGGCGGGGGAGGGGTCAGGGGACGC
>NW_003315894.1:11280-15781 GCF_000151265.4 Micromonas pusilla CCMP1545 | reverse complement strand
CGCCGCCGCGCGTAGCGATGATAGCGACACGATGATTTCTTAATTTTCGAGTTCAAGTTTGTTCGGACGTCGCCTCGCGTTCGTCGATCACCACAAACGCTCGCGCCATGCTGCGCGTCTCGTTCGCGCGCCTCCTCGCGGCGTGCCTCGTCGTCCTGTGGTCGTCCACCCCCGTCGCGCGCGCGAGCTACGACCTGAACAGTCTCAAGCGCACCGCGGAGCTCGAGGAGCGGCTCCCGGGATGGCAGGGCGAGGTGCCGCGATCGGGGCCCGAGGCGGAGGCCGCGGGCGGAGGCGTCGGAGGCGTCGTCTCGACGCGTCCTGACGCGTACGGCGACTCCCCCGCGGGCGCCGAGGCTCGGAAAGACCACGCGCGAGGGACGTGGGTCGAGCCCATATCGTGGCATCCGAGGGCGTTCCACCTGCATAACATCATGACCGACGCGGAGTGCGACGAGGTGCTCGAGCTCGCGCGGACGCGCGTGCGACGCAGCACGGTGGTGGACAGCACGACGGGCGAGAGCAAGGTGGATCCCATCCGCACGAGCGAGCAGTGCTTCCTGAACCGCGGGCACTTCCCGATCGTGAGCGTGATCGAGAAGAGGCTCGAGCGGTACACGATGCTGCCGTGGTACAACGGCGAGGATCTCCAGGCGCGTCCGTCGCGCGTTCGGACGCGCGCGGATCGAGCGATCGACCGATTCGTCGTCGTCAGATCTCGTCGTCGTCGTCGCTGCCGTCGATGAAAAAAACGATTCGATCGATCCTCGCGTAGACATCCCGCGCGTCCGTCCGTCCACCCTCCTGACCGGTCAGAGACTCCGCGCTCGTTTCGTTTCACAGGTGTTAAAGTACAGCAACGGCCAAAAGTACGACGCGCACCACGACGTCGGCGAGCTCGACACCGCGTCCGGGAAGCAGCTCGCCGCGGAGGGCGGCCACAGAGTCGCCACGGTGCTGCTTTACCTCAGCGACGTCGACGACGACGGCGGCGGCGAGACCGCGTTCCCGGACAGCGAGTGGATCGATCCGACCGCGGACCGCGGGAGCGGCTGGAGCGAGTGCGCGGAGGACCACGTCGCGGTGAAGCCGAAGAAGGGCGACGGGCTGCTGTTCTGGAGCATCACGCCGGAGGGTGTCATCGACCAGCAGTCGATGCACGCGGGATGCCCGGTGCTTGGGAAGAGCGTGAAGGTGCCTACTATACACTGGTTCCCATACGACCCCGTCGGCGTGGTGAACGCCGATCCTTAAGGACTTTACTTCCCGGCGTGTCTCTCCGTCCACACCTCGCTTTCAATCCCGACACACCTCGACCCCTTTCAACTCCGCTTCTGACGCCTTTCAACTCCACCCCGATATCGTCGCTTTGTACGGAACGACCCTGAAGTGGACGGCGACGAAGTGGATTCACGCGCGGCCGTTCCGGCACCAGTTTCCGCCGCCGCCCGCGGCGCCGCCGGGGTGCGCGGACACCGTGGCGATGTGCAAGTCGTGGGCGAACAGCGGCGAGTGCAAGAAGAACCCGGGGTTCATGCTCGAGAGTTGCGCGTTGAGTTGCAAGTCGTGCGACGGGATGAAAAACGCGCCGGCTAAGATTAGGAGCGGCGCGGGGAAGGCGCTCAGGGGCGCCGCGGTGGGGGGGTTGTGAAGCGAAGCGCTGCGCTGACCGACCGCCGTAGGAGTACTGTAGCCGAAATCGGTTGTAGCGTTTGATGAACGCGCGCGCGAACGAGACGAAACGAACGAACACGGTAGAGTAACGCGCGACGTCGACGCGTTTTCGTTTTGTTCGTCGTTTGAAGCATACTGTATGTTATCGGCTTCGTACGAAAGTACTTTGTACAAGGTAATTAGCGCTGCCCTCGAGCATACTGTATAAGTTACTCCCCTCAATCAATCGTCGTCGTCGTCGTACGCGGGCTTCACCTTCTTCCCCTTCTTCGCGGGAAGCGACTTCCCGAGCGCGGACATCAGAAGTGGCGGCGCGAAGTTGGGCCCGTTGGCCGTCCCGCAGTCTTCGCAAAACGACAGCAAGATGGTATCGATGGCCATCTCGTACAGTCCGAGGAAAATGTCCGCGAGGAAGAAGGCGATCAACGCGATGAAGATGAGCGGCAGCACCGGCGACGAGATGTACGAGTCCGACGTCGGGTCCGTGTACTGGTCCTGGTCCAGGTACAAGAACCCGATGAACGTGCACGTGCCGGCGACGACGAGCTTCCCGAGCGCGGTGAGAAAGTCGCCGATGACGTTCACCGTGGCGACGCGCATGGCGTTCAAGATGAGCAGCTTGACCGCGGAGATGGCGGAGAAGCAGAACGAGTACCCCTTGACCGCGACGAGGATGTACGCGTTCCGGTTGATGTACTTCAAGACGCGCTCGAGGTACCACATGCAGTATCGAGCGCAGCACCTGGAGGTCGTTCCATACAAAGTGATGTCGGGGTGGAGTTCATAGGCGTCAGGTGGAGTTGAAAGGCGTCGAGGGCGGGTATTGAAAGCGAGGCGTGGGCGGAGAGACACGCCGGCAAAAGTCCATAAGGAACGGCGTTCACCACGCGAACGCGGTCGTATGGGACCAGTGTATAGAACGCACATGAAGTACTTGAGCACCGCGCTCCCCTCCTGCGCGTTCTTCGTCTTTCGGTTGATGTATTCCAGGATGAGGCGCACGAATTGAACCACCGCGACGATGAACGAGCCGAGCGCGATCGACCCGACGTGGTATCGCCACGTGCGCTTGATCGCGGTCTTGATCGGCGATCGCGGCATGTCGTCCCTCTGCCAGTAGTACGAAGCGATGGACCCGGCGGTGGTCATCAGCCCGACGCCGGCGATGAATTGCAAGCCCCAGAGCATGCCGAACAGAGTGTACGTCATCATGTACTGCAGCGTCTCGTTGAACTCCACGGAGCCCTGCCCCGTGCTCGCGTCCTTCTTTATTTCGCCGCTGGCGTACAGAAACGCCATCGTCATGACGACGAACCCCATGAACACGACGTTCATGAAAAAAGGGATGATGGGGGTGAGGAGGATGAGCGGCATCTCGGACATCGCCTGAGGGTCGTTCCATACAAAGCGACGATATCGGGGTGGAGTTCAAAGGCGTCAGAAGCGGAGTTGAAAGGCGTCGAGGTGTGTCGGGATTGAACTCGTGGGACCCTGGGCGGAGAGACACGCCGGCAAAAGTCCTTAAGAAACGGCGTTCACCACGCCAACGCGGTCGTATGGGAACGAGTGTGAGGAGAACGCGCCTGCGCCGCCACCTTGAGGACCGCGACCGCGATCAAGATGCGGCGGATCATGAGCAGCGTGAAGACGAAGACGATCGCGCATATCACCAACAGGCCGTACGTGAGGCCGACGAAGACGTCTTGGTTATCCTTCGCCGAGTCGTCGACGTCGCTCTCCACTCCGACGGAGTCAGAGCCGATGAGGCCGCCGCGCATCGCGCAGAAAAGCGTCACGAGCCACAGGATCGCGTTGATAGAGAAGATGGTCATCCACGCCATGACCCCGGCGAAGTACCGAATGAACGTGATCCACAAGCACGAGCAGACGAGGCCGCACACGAAGCCGCACACGACGATCGCCATCCACGCCTTGTACACGTCTTCGATGTAGTCGCTGACGCCGCCGCTTCCGGTGTCGAGCGCGTTGATGAGCGCCTTCAGAATGGAGACCGACAATCCGGAGGAACCACCAAACGCGCTCGGTGAAGATGTCTCGAGCGCGGTGTACATCGCGTCGGAGGGCACCGGGACGCATCGATTCAGGATCGGCGTGTACACGAAAAAGTTGGGATAACACGGCCCCTCCCCGTTGTTCGACGTCGTCTGCTGCGCCGACGCGAGCTTCGCGTAGTAGTTCACGTCCCAGTCCCCGACGCCGCTGAGCGTGCCGGCCACGCTGCTCTTGATATAGTACTGGCACGTGTACGTCTGCGAGGACTGCGTGAGCGAGGTGGACCCCTCGGTGGTGATGGTCGCGACGGGACACGACTCGACGCACACCGACTGCGCCGACGCCATGTTCGGTCCGTAGTCCTGCACCCTGGACCAGTGCAGGTACTTCCTCGTAGAGAAGTCCGGCGCCGCGCTCGCGGCGGCGTCGGACGTCCACGTTTTCGACGCCTTCGTGCCGCACAGGTACGCGGAGGAGTCGATGCCGTAGGCGAGCAGGTTGGGGTCGCCCTCGGTGAAGGCGGTGTATCCCACGATCACCATGCCCACCATGAACGCGGAGAAGATGAGGAGGAAGAGGACGTCCGTGCATCGGCGGTTCGTGATGAGCTGCGACGCGAGGATGGGGAGGACGCGGCGGCGGCGGCGGGGGGAGGGGGGGGGGGGGATGTCAGAGGCGACGACGGCTTCGATTTGGATTTCTGTTAAAGTCGTCGCCGCGGGCCGCGTGCGAATCAACGCACGAGCCGCGGGGGCGACGGATCGCGCGCCGCGGGGGGGCGCCGCGGACGCGACGCGCGGCGCGCGCGTGGGGC
>NW_003315894.1:4526-11083 GCF_000151265.4 Micromonas pusilla CCMP1545 | reverse complement strand
TGCATCGTATACCCCTGTATATACTGTTTCACGATGGGACACGCAGGAGCACATGCTGTGCTCCGGCTGATGCTTTGCCTAAGGTCACACCTTATGGATGGTACGGATGCGTTGTGCATGCTTGCATCCGTAGGAATGAATGGAGCAATGAGAGTCCATTGGCTTCAGTGGTGTCCACACCGACTGCATCAATGGTACTCATGAGCTGCACCTCCGAGAGGCCTTGCCTCAGGAGCACGGGTGTGCACCTAAGGAGGTGGTACCTTACTTCTTCACCTTCTTTGTTTCCTCGGAAGGTGAAGAAGACGAGGCTTTCTTTGGTGAAATCACCTTTGCCTTTGGAATCTCCTTCGTTTTTGATGACGAAGCCTTCTTAGGGGCTTGCGTCTTCTTTGATGAAGGTTTTTTAGGTTTAGCTTGGGTCACCGGGGTTCCCCCGCGGCGAGTTAATCGTTATTCGGCGAAGGCGTGCGAATTCGTGGAAAGGGTTGGAGGTAAGGAATTCCCCCCCCCCCCTCCCCCCCCCGCGGCGCGCGAGACGAGACGAGTCGAACGACGGGACGCGCGCGCGCACCCCCTCCGGCTCTTCATTCCCGGTTTTCTTGCAGCAGATGGCCATGGCGAGGGCGGCGACGGGCGGCGACGACTTCGGAAGTCGCGCGCGCCTGTCAATGCAATGCGTCAGCGTTCGATCGTCGAAATCAACGTCAGATTCAGTTATTCTCAACTGATTTGTGTTTGGGTGTTGACGAAATTGTTGGACTGGCGCGGATCTCGCGGTCAACGTAGGAATTTCAAACCACTCTCCGATCGAGTCAGCCGATCAAACCGACCCGCACCTCTCCCATCTGACCGGAAACGCCCCAGCGATCTTTTTCCCGCGAAATAAAGTTGAAAGCGACCCCTACCCGCGCGAAGGGGTCACTCGCTCCCCGCGTCGCGTCGACCCGACGCCGCCAAGGATGCGCCGCGCCGCCGTCGCGCTCCTCGGCCGCCGCGGCCGCGGCGGCCTCGAGCGCCTCGCGACGACGACGACGACGACGACGACGACGACGGACGGGGTCGCGTTCGACCGCGCCCTCTCCCTCTCCTCGCGACGCCCATCGCCCTCGCGTCCTCCTCCTCGGACGCCGCGACGCGCGGCTCCGCGCGGCCCCCCGCGTGCAGGGTTCGCGTCCGCCCCGCGCGGCCTCCTCCTCCGCGCGGGCGGCGGCGGCGGACCCGCGGGGTGGACCGGCGCGCCGCCGGCCGTCGCCGGCGCGTCGCGCGGCGGCGTCTGCCCGCGATGCGCGACGGGGCTCCGGCCGTTGTGGCCCAACTCGCTGCTGCCGACGGAAGTGGACGCGAAGGACGCGTCGGGGACGTCGGGCGCGCGGTTCTGGTGCGCCACGTGCGAGGTAAGTGCGGCGCGGGGGCGACGCGACGCGACGCGCTGCTACTTCCGGTCGTCGTCGTCGCTCGAGACGACGATATCCACTCGACGATTGACGACGAATGATTGACAACGAATGATTGACGACGACCGACTCCGATTCCAACCCCGCCGCAGGAAGAGCGCGACGCCCCCGCGAGCGCGCCGACGACCCGGGAGGCGTCAGAGGCTGGCAGGGGCCCGGCGGGCGCTGGTCGGGGGGTAACGTCCTCCGCACGGCAGTTTTACCCCGGCATGGAAGGCAGCTTCACCGCGCACGGGATGCTCCCGACGGCGATACCCGCGGTGCGCGCGCGATTCGATTCGATTCTATTCGATTCACACCGCCGCTCTTTCTCGTTCTCGTTCTCCCTCCACGTCATCTAAATCACGCGCTCACGAACCAATGATCGTCCTTCACGCCACGCCACGTCATCAGCGCGACGACGACGGCCCGGCGTTCGGCGTCCCGACCACGGGCGGCGGCGGCGGCGGCGGCGGCCGCTCCCCCGGCGGCCGCGACGGCCGCGGCGCCGGGTCCTCCCGCGGCGGCGTTCTGAACATGAAACGCCTCCCGACGCCGAAGGAGATGGTGAAGATGCTCGACGAGCACGTCGTCGGGCAGACGCACGCGAAGAAAGTTCTCGCGGTGGCGGTGTTCAACCACTACTCCCGCGTGCGCGCCGAGGCCGAGGCGGCGTCGTCGTCGTCGTCGGCGTCGTCTGGCGCGTCCCGCGCGCTCCGCGGCGGGAGCGAGATGGAGCGCGAGCACCAGAGGGCGTGGGACAGCGCGTTCGCCGCGAAGTTCGCCGCCGCGGAAGCGGCGGCGAGGAAGCTCGACGCGAACGATCGATCCGCGCCGTCGTCGTCGTCGTCGTCGTCGTCGTCGGATCGGAGCGCGTCCTGCCCGACGGAGGCGGCGTGGCCCGCGGACGTGTACGAACGCTCGGACCGCGGCTCGCACGCCGCCGCCGCGGCCGCGGCGTGGCGCGCGACGGACGGCGCCGAATCGCGCGCCGAATCGTCGCCGACGACGCCGCCGCCGCGCCCCGCGCCGTTCACGCTCTCCGGCGCGTCGCCGCCCGCCGCCGCGCTCGACGCCGTGACGCTCGAGAAGTCCAACGTCGTCCTCTGCGGCCCCACGGGGTGCGGGAAAACGCTCCTCGCGAAGACGCTCGCGTCGTTCGTGGACGTCCCCATCGTCATCGCGGACGCGACGACGTTGACCCAGGCTGGGTACGTCGGCGAGGACGTCGAGTCGCTCTTGTACAAGCTCTTGCAGGAGGCGAGGTTCGACGTGGAGTTGGCGGAGCGCGGCATCGTGTACATCGACGAGATCGATAAGCTCACGAGGAAGGCGGAGAACGTCGCGATCACGCGGGACGTCAGCGGCGAGGGCGTGCAGCAGGCGCTGCTGAAGATGGTGGAAGGGTGCGTCGTGAACGTGCCGGAGAAGGGGGGCAGGAAGAACCCGAGGGGGGAGTTCACGCAGGTGGACACGACGAACATTTTGTTCGTCTGCGGCGGCGCGTTTTCTGGGCTCGAAACGGTCGTGTCTGCGCGGTTAGAGAACGAGCGGACGGAGTGGGGGACGTTCCGGTTCGACGACGACGACGACGAAGACGAAGACGAAGAATCGGCCGGTAACGGTAAAAAAACGAGCGTTATTACCGCCGCCGCGAGCAAGTTCGGCACCGGCGGGCTGAAAGTCTCGTGGGTCGACGGCCTGTCAGACCTCGACGTCGACGGGTCCGTCGTCGCGCGTCCGCCGCCCTCCCCCGGCGCCCTCCTCAACGACGCGACGCACCGACGCAACGAAGCGAAGCGCGCGGACGCGGACGACGCGCTCGAACGCGTCGAGGCGTGCGACTTCATCGCCTACGGGCTCATCCCCGAGTTCGTCGGTCGGTTCCCAGTCGCCGTCCCGCTGCGGTGCGTTCTATACACTAGTCCCCATACGATCGCGTCGGCGTGGTGAACGCCGTTCCTTAAGGACTTTTCCTGGCGTGTCTCTCCGCCCACCCCTCGCTTTCAATCTCCGACCTCGACGCCTTTCAACTCCGCTTCTGACGCCTTTCAACTCCACCCCGATATCATCGCTCGTACGGAACGACCCTGAGGTCGCTGAACGAGGACGAGCTCGTGCGCGTCCTCATGACCCCGCGCCGCGCGATCGGCCGGCAGTACCAGCGGATGATGAAGATGCTCGGCGTGGAGTTGGAGTTCACGGACGGCGCGATGTGGGCGACGGCGCGCGCGGCGTTGCGGAGGAACACCGGCGCGAGAGGGTTGCGGACGCTCGTGGAACGGCTGCTCGTGGACGCGATGTACGAAGTACCGGGGCTCGCGGAGGCGCGTTCATATTTACACTGGTCCCCATACGACCGCGTCGGCGTGGTGAGCGCCGATCCTTAAGGACTTTTGCCGTCGTCTCTCTCCGCCCACCCCTCGCTTTCATTCCCCGCCATCGACGCCTTTCAACGCCAACTGACGCCTTTGAACTCCACCCCTACGTTCGCTCGTATAGAACGACCCTGAGGAGGAGGAGGAGGAGGAGGAGGAGGGCGGTGGCGACGGCGCGGGGACGCGGCGACCGCGGCTGCGGCTCGTGAAGGTTGTCGTGGACGAGGAGGGCGTCCGACGCGGGCTCAGGCTCGGCGGGAAGGCGGCGGTGGGGGGCGGCGAGAGAGGCGAGGGAGGAGGAGGTGGACGCGAAGAGGAAGAGGAAGAAGAACGCGAAGAGACGGACGACGGCTGCCGCGTCTTCACGCGGCGCGTCGGCGGCGCGAAGCTCGTGTTCCGCGAGACGACCGAGAGTTTGAAGAAGAAGAATGCGAAGAGACGGTCGGCGATCGAGGTGGCGGCGGACGAGGAGGAGCCCGAGGAAGAAGCCCGGGAAGCGACCGTGTGACCGACGACGGACCGCGACGCTCTGTTGACGGAAGTACTTTCGTACGAAAGTACTTTCGTACTTTCGTTCTTGTATGATGTCCACACCCTGAATGTGTAACGTGTACGCTAAGATGACGCATCACTCGACGAACGAAAGTACGAACACGAACACTTCGATTCGATCAATCTAGGCTAAACAACGGGTCGTCGTCGTCCTCGCCGAGGGCGGCGACCGAGGGGTGAGAGGGCGACGACGACGACGACGACGCTTTGGCTTTGGATTTTTTCGTCCTCGACGACTTCGCCGCCGCCGCCGCCGCCGCCGCCGCCGCCGTCATCACCCGCGCCGCCACCCCCGCGGCGCGGTCCTCGCCGTGCGCGCGAAGGATATCAATCGACGCGTCGCACAGCGCGATCGCGTCCGCCCACTCCCCGCACGCGGCGGCGAGCGCGGCCGTCCGCGCGCGCTCGAGCGCCGACGTCAGGGAGTCGCTCGGATACTGAGGGTCGTTCCATACGTGCGAACGTCGGGGTGGAGTTGAAAGGCGTCAGTTGGAGTTGAAAGGCATCGAGGTCGGGGATTGAACGCGAGGGGTGGGCGGAGAGATGCGCCGAGCAAAGTCCTTCAGGAACGGCGTTCACCACGCCATTTCGGTCGTATGGGGACCAGTGTAAGGAATACGCGCCTGAGACTCGAGGACGACGAGGGACTCTCGCGAGCACCGGTAAGCTTCGGGGAGGTGGTACGCGTCCACGGCCGCGGCGCAGCCGCGCGCGACGACGTCGCGCGCTTCCGCGAGGAGACGATTCATCGGATGAAGCGTCGTTTCCATCTCTCGAACGACGCGGCGCGCGCGCGCGAGCGTCTCGTGGCACCGCGCGGCGCGTTTCGCGTCGAAGTCCTCGAACCCGCTGCCGCCGCAACGCGTCCCCGCGCGGACGCCGCCCGCGCCGGTTCGCGTCCCTTCTCTCCCGCCGCGACGGTTCGCGTTCCATCTCCTTCCGCCTTCCTCCTCCTCCGCGACGATCGCGTCAAAAAATTCTCGCGCCGAGCCGATAACCTCCGGCCACGCGGACGCCGCGCGAATCGCGGCGTCGCCGACGCGCGCGCCCTCCTCCTCCGCGCCGCACGCGTCGCATCGGTACCGCCGCCGCGTCGCCTTGCGCGCCTCGGCGTCGTCCGATGGAAGCGCGTACACCACGGCGCCGTCGCACGAAGACCGGGATCCCCGCCGCGCGACACACTTCGCCGCGCGCATCTCGCGGTCGCGCCGGCGCGGTTCGGCGGACGTCGACGCGCTCGACGCGGCGGCGGCGCACGCGACGCATTCGCATTCGAAACGATGCGACGCGCGCAGCGACGCGCGTCGCTCCGCGCGCGTCGCGGACCCGAGCACGGGGCCGTACGAGACGCACAGCCACTCGCCCGCGGTCGCGTCGCGCGTCGCGCGGACGACGATCGTCCGACCGGGGTCGGGCTCGGGGTCGGGCTCGGGCTCGTCGGGGGGAAGATGTCCGCTTTCGCCGCCGCCGCGAATCGCGTCGGACGTCCGACGCCGACGCGGCGAAAACGGAAACGTCGCGTGCGCGTTCGGATCGCACGCGTGGTTAAACCGCGACGCGCCGACGAACACCGCGAGCGCGACGGGGACGTCGGGAAGGCTCAGCGCGCGCCACGCGCGCACGTGCGCGTACGCGTCGTCGTTCGCGGCGGCGCGACGGTTCGATTTCCTGAGGGCCGTTCCACTATACAAGCGAACGTCGGGGTGGAGTTGAAAGGCGTCAGGGGTGGAGTTGAAAGGCAACGCGGGCGGGGATTGAAAGCGAGGGGTGGGCGGAGAGATGCGCCGGGAAAAGTCCTTAAGGATCGGCGTTCACCACGCCGACGCGGTCGTATGGGGACCAGTGTATAGAACGCACCTGACCGTCGCGGGATCGAAGACCGCGTCGTCGTCGTCGTCGCCGTCGTCGCCCGCCGGCGCCGCCGCGCGTTTCAGCGCGAACGCGTTCGCGCGTATCGCGCACAGCGCCCCGAGGACGTCCACGACGCCCGGGACGCGCTCGCGCGGCACCTCCACGCCGACGTCCCTCAGCGCGACCGCCCTCGCGGCGAGGCACGCGGCGACGACGGTCGCCTCGACGGCGGCGAGCGTCCGCTCCTCGGCGTCGGCGTCGTCCCAGCGGAGGCACAAGTCGTCGAACCGCCGCGCGCGCGGCGGCGGCGCGTCGTCCGGCGCGTACGGCGGGCGCTCGA
>NW_003315894.1:0-654 GCF_000151265.4 Micromonas pusilla CCMP1545 | reverse complement strand
TCGCGGCGGCGCCGCGAGCGTTCGTGAGCTCGCGGCGCGCGCGCTCGAACGCGTCCGCGTCCGCGAGCGCGTCGGCGACCGCGCGCGCGGCGAACGCGAGGGTGCCCTCTTCTTCGTCGCAATCGGCGCTCATCGACTCCGTCGACGGCTCGCCGCGACCGCGATCTCGATCCGAGGGCGGCGCGCGCTTCGCGCCGATGCGCGCGCGGAGCGCGGGCGGCACCGCGCGGACGAGCGTCTCCATGACGCCGCGGCGGCCGCGCGCGCGACGACTCGCGCCACGCGACGACGGAAGTGGGGCGCGGCGGAGGAGGAGGAGGACCGAAGTGGCGAGCGCGAGCGTTTCGTCGGTTCAAACGACTCGAGGCGCGAGCAGAGGGGTCTTGTCAGTTCTTTTCTCTGGGATTAGGGTTTAGGGCTTTAGAGTTTAAGGTTTCGGGTTTCGGGTTTGGGGTTTAGGGTTTAGGGTTTAGGGTTTAGGGTTTAGGGTTTAGGGTTTAGGGTTTAGGGTTTAGGGTTTAGGGTTTAGGGTTTAGGGTTTAGGGTTTAGGGTTTAGGGTTTAGGGTTTAGGGTTTAGGGTTTAGGGTTTAGGGTTTAGGGTTTAGGGTTTAGGGTTTAGGGTTTAGGGTTTAGGGTTTAGGGTTTAGGGTTAG
>NW_003315895.1:879520-880324 GCF_000151265.4 Micromonas pusilla CCMP1545 | reverse complement strand
CCCCTAACCCTAAACCCTAAACCCTAAACCCTAAACCCTAAACCCTAAACCCGTAAACCCTAAACCCTAAACCCTAAACCCTAAACCCTAAACCCTAAACCCTAAACCCTAAACCCTAAACCCTAAACCCTAAACCCTAAACCCTAAACCCTAAACCCTAAACCCTAAACCCTAAACCCTAAACCCTAAACCCTAAACCCTAAACCCTAAACCCTAAACCCTAAACCCTAAACCCTAAACCCTAAACCCTAAACCCTAAACCCTAAACCCTAAACCCTAAACCCTAAACCCTGGTGCCTGACCAGCGGCGCGCATAGCGCGTCGTACGCCACGTCCTGGTCCGACCCCACCACGACGGACGAGGGATAGTCGAAGATTTCGCCGGTGGTGAGCGCGAGCGCGCCCGTTCGGGGGTCGAGGTTCACCGCTCGCGGGTCGCCCGGGGGCGTCGGCCGCACCCGGACGGACATGCGGATCTCCGCGACGGACATCGCGATGTATCCGTCGGGGGATGCGCGGCGTCCGCGCGAGGGGGTACGGCGTCGGCGGGAAGAGGGACGGCGCGGGGAGGAGTGATGAGTCGATCTGACTGTGCGTTTCGTACTGACTGCTGACGAACGAAAAACCAAAAGCGACGAAAACCAGCGCGGCGGCATTCACAACTCGAACGCGCGGCGGCGCGCGCGCAGTCGGCGGGCGCCGCGGAACGGCGGCCGAGGCGCGGACGGGTGGTCGAGGACCGGACGCCGCCGCCGCGACGACGCCCTAAGTGAGTTTCCGCGGCGTGCGTCGTCGTCGTCCGAC
>NW_003315895.1:867724-877836 GCF_000151265.4 Micromonas pusilla CCMP1545 | reverse complement strand
ATTTAGTGAACGTCGCGTGGGCGTTCGCGAAGACGGGGCACGGCGTCGGCGACGACGGCGATCGCGCGTCGTTCGCGGCGATATCGGAAGCGCTGCTCGCGCTGCCAGGTGGGACGTTCGACGCGCTGACCGCGCCGCAGCTCGCGAACGTGGCCTGGGCGTTCGCCAAGGCGAACGACGCCGGCGGCGGGTCGACGCGCGGCGGCCCCTCTTCCTCTTCCATCTCCTCCATCTCATCCCCCTTCGCGTCTCTGTTCGCCGCGCTCGCGAGATCCGCGGCGTCTCGAGCGAACGACTTCAGCGCGCAGGAGCTCACGGACGTCGCGTGGGCGTTCGCGAACGCGGGGTGCGTCGACGGTCGGTTGTTCGCCGCGTTCGCGCGACGCGCGGAGACTCTCGCGGACGACTTCGACGACGAGGAGCTGGACAACGCGGAGTGGGCGTTCGCGCGCGCGGGGCAGCACGGGATCGCGAAGAAGCTGAAGAGGCTGAAAGCCGGGAAGAAGAAGAATGGCGGCGGCGGCGGCGGCGGCGGCGCGGACGACGACGACGACGACGACGGCGACGACGACGACGAACGAGAGAAGTCGAAGAAGAAACGATCGAAACGATCGGAGATTGAAAAGTGCGGCGTGATCGTCGTCGCCGGCGGCGGCATCGGCGGCGCCGCGGTCGCGGTCGCGCTTCAACGCGAGGGCTTCAAAGTGCTCGTCCTCGAGGGCGACGCGTCGTTCGACGCTCGGAAGCAAGGGTACGGGCTCACGATCCAGCGCCTCGACGCGATCGGGTCGTTGGGAATCGACGTGTCGTCCGACGACGCGCCGTCGACGTCGCACTACGCGTTCGACGCGAGCGGCGGCGTCTTGAACTTCTACGGCGAAGCCTTCGCGGCGAGCGCCGGCAAGGGTTGTCGTCGTCGCAAGGAGCGCGAGAACAGCGGGCGGTTCGTGCACATCCCGCGGCAGCGGCTGCGCGAGCGCATCCTGGCCGCGGTCGCCCCCGGCACGGTGCGGTGGGGGTGCAAGCTCGAGAGCTTCAAAGAGTGGAGCGAGAAGAAGATCGCCAGACGCGGCGGCGTCGGCGGCGTGTCCGTGACGACGTCCGACGGCGCCGCGATCGACGCGTCGCTTCTGATCGGCTCGGACGGCATACACTCCGTCGTTCGAAAGCACCTGCGGTTGCCGAACGACCGGTTAAACTACGTCGGTTTAATCGTCGTGCTCGGCATCGTGCGCGACGACGCGATGTGCGTGACGCTCGCGAAGCGACGCGTGTTCGAAACCGTGGACGGCTCGACGCGGATCTACGCGATGCCGTTCACGACGAACAGCACGATGTGGCAGCTGTCGTTTCCGATGAGCGAACAGCGCGCGAAAGCGCTGTCGCGCGACCCTACCGCGTTGAAGCGGACGATCGCGGCGCGGTGCGAGGCGTGGCACGATCCGATTCCGGCGATGCTCGCGCGTACCTCCGTCGACGACATGTCAGGGTATCCCGTGTACGACCGCGACGTGTTGGATCCGATCGCGCTTCGACCGCCGAGCGACGAGCGCGCGATGCGACGCCGCGTGACGATCATCGGCGACGCCGCGCACCCGATGACGCCGTTCAAGGCGCAGGGCGCGAACCAAGCCATCTCGGACGCGGCGCTGTTGGCGGAGTGTCTGGCTTGCGCCGTCGGCGACCACGGGCACGCGCTCGGCGTCGAGCGCGCGCTTCCGATCTTCGAGAAGAAGATGCTGCGGCGCTCCGCGAGGGCGGTTATCGCGAGCAGGGAGAAGGCGAGGGAGATGCACAGCAAGCTCGCGCTCGGGGAGGCGCGGAAGTCGCAGCGGGAGAGCGACGTGGACGTGGGGAAGGTGGTGCGCGCGTTGAGAAGGAAAAACGTCGGCGCGGCGACGGCGGCGACGGATCCGAGGGGGTTGGACGCCGTCGTCGCGGAGGTCGTCGCGGGTGTCGTCGCGGGCGGGGATGATGTAGAAGAAAAAGGAGAAGAAGAAGAAGAAGACGCCGGCGCCTCGGCGGCGCCTCCCGGGAAGAAGCGGAAGAAGCGAAATCACCCGGTCGCCGCCGCGGAGCCCGGCGGAGGAGAGCGAACGCGGTGCTGGGCGCGTTTTGAAGACGACTGGCACAAGTGCGTCGTCGTGCGGCGCGACGCGACGAGCGCGGTCGTGGAGTGGAAGGGCGGGAAGCGACTGGCGGTGCCTCTGAGCGACGTCCGCGACCGCGTGTGGGCGTTCTACGACGACGACTGGAGGAAGTCCACGGTGGTGAAGATTAAGAAAAAAACAGGCGCGCGTGTCATCGAGCTCCCGGGCGGGGAGAAAAAGTCCATCCCCGCGGAGCGCGTGAAGCCCATGCTCGCGTGAGCGAGCGAGCGCGTCGCGTGCTAGTAGACGCGGTTAAGTCGGAGTTAGTATCGCAATAGAAGCTAGACTACAGTAGAGAACCCGCGCGTCGTCGTCGTCGTCGTCGCGCGACGCCTCGCCGCTCGCGCCGCCGCTCGCTCTCAGTCCGGGTGATGTTGTTGCCCGGCCGCCGCCTGCGTCGCCGCCGCCAACTGCGCGTGTAATCCGTGCGCGTGGTGCAACGTCGTCGTCATCGGTCCACGCGGGGTCGCGACGGAGGTGATCATCCGCAACATATTGTTCAGCGCGGCCTCCTTCCCGAGCCCCCTCCGAAGCTTCTTACTCTCCGCCTTTCGAAGCTTATACCCTTCCGGGTCAACCGCGCGCAAGCTCTCCTGCACGTGCATGAGCCTGTGATGAGGGCCGTTCAGTACGAAGAAAGCGACGAACGTCGGGGTGGGGTGAGTTGAAAGGCGTCAGTCGGAGTTGAAAGGCATCGAGGTGTGTCCTGTGTCGGGATTGAAAGCGAGGGTAAAGGATCGTACAGGGACCGGCGCGAATAAACGACCGTAAGAAGATGTACGCGCCTCACGCTGGACGCGAAGACGTGCTCCTGGCGGCACTCCGGGCACGCGTCTCGCTTCTCCCCCCCCTCGCGCGCGCTCCCCCTCCCGTCCTCGCCGCTCGTCGTCGCCTCGTTCTCGATCTCGACGCCCACCTGGTTCGCGTTCCGTCGCAAGTCTTTGAACGACGCGCCGGGGGCGAGGACGCCCGCGGATTGCAGCAGACAGTCGCGGCAGAACACGTGCCCGCAGGCTAACCCGACGGGCTTGTACAGCACGTCGAGGCACACGCCGCACGTCAGGTTCTCGTTCTGCGCGGTGGTCGAGGAGAAGGTTGGCGTCGCGGGCGCGGACGACGTCGGCGTCGGGCTCTCCGAGCGCGGCGCGTCCTCCGAGCTCGTCAAATGTTTCCACCGCGGCCCTTCCTCGCCGCCCTCGAGCAACCCGGCGACGACGCGTAGCTCCATGATGAGCGGCGAGTACAACATCTGGTAGTGCGAGTCGCTCCAGTACTTCAGAAGCCTCTCGCGGCCTCTCGTGGATCGGTTCGTCTTGTCCCACTTCTTCAGAATCTTCCTCAGCGCCGTGGCGTTGAGCTCGATCCAGAGCAGGCACTCTCTGTGTCGGGGTGGAGTTGAAAGGCGTCTGTTGGAGTTGAAAGGCGTCGAGGGCGGGTATCGAAACCGTGGTGTAGGCGGAGAGATGCGCCGGGAAAAGTCCTTAAGGATCGGCGTTCACCACGCGAACGCGGTCGTATGGGGACCAGTGTATAGAACGCGCCTCGCCTCCGTCTCGACGTCGACGTCGACGCCGCACAGATCCGGCGCGCTCCCGGACCCGCCGACGTCGTCCCAGTCGTCCCAGTCGTCCCAGTCGTCGCTCAGCTCGCGCTCCGGAGAGCTACTCGCGCCGGCGGCGTCCGCGAGCGAGCCTCTGGAGCCGTGCGGCGAGGTCCCACCAGAGGCGCTGCCGTCGCTCCGCCGCCGCTCGCGCGCCGCCGACGCCGACGCAGCCGCCGCCGCCTTCTCCCTCTTCTTCGCCGCCGCCTTCTCCCGCTTCGACCGCGACATCATCATCCCGGCGCCGCCCTCCGCGGAAGGCGAGCATGACAGCGCCCTGCGCAGCCACGATCGAGAAGACGTGTGTTTGTGTTGGTGGAGCGGCGCGGACGCGAGGATGCGAGACACCCACGCGAAGTACGCGCGGGCGGTGGCTTTCATGGAGCGATCGAGCTCGCGGAAAAACGCGGTGGCGCAAATCTCGCAGTAGTGCATCGGGGCGGCGGCGTCCTTGTCGGGGGAGTCGTCGTCGTCGTCGTCGTCGTCGTCGTCGTCCATCTCGTCGTCGTCGTCCATCTCGTTCTTCGGCGGGGGGTCATCGGCGGACGCGGGCGTGGAGCGCGGCGGCGTCGTCGTCGCGTCGGCGTTTGAATCATCGCCGGACGCCTCCGCTCGACGCCGCGTCTCCTCCGCTCGCCCCTCGCTGGAGCACTCGGACTCGTCGTCGCCGTCGTCGTCCTTCTCCGGGGCATCGCCTCCGCATCGGCACTTCCTGAGCTTCTTCAGCTTACTGCGAGGACGAGAACGGGCGGGGACGTCAGCGGGGAGCGGCGGCGTCGCCGTCGGCGACGGAGAAAAAGCGCGTCGTCGTTTGGTTGCCTCCCTCATCGTCAGATCCGATGAACGCGATGAAGGCGGGGAAACGCACGCGTAGTTCAGCCACGGTATCTTCTCCCCTATCGCCCCCGCGGCGGTGATCTTATCCTCGAGCTGCTTCCCGAACTTCATGTCGAGGAGGAGCCCAGGGCGTCCGCGAAGCCCCCCGGGGCGCGTCGAAGTGAGTGGTGCCGATATTTTTTATTCCTTCGAAAGAACGGCTCGCGCGCGGCTCGGAAAACGGTCGGATGCTGTCTCGTGTAATTAATTAATAATCCCGTCGACGGCGACGATCTATCATACGACCCAACAGCGCGAAGGAAAGGAAGGAAGGACGCTCTCTCGCCGCCCGCCCGCCCGCCGACTCGTCATCTAATTAATCATCGTCGCCGCCCCCCGCGCTCGATCGCGGCGCCGACGACGCGCATCGCGCGAATCACCTCCTCCGCGTCGCCGCCGCCGCCGCGGCTTCTCGACTCGTACGCGTCGAGCGTCCCCTTCACCCCCGCCCACACGTCGCCGTCGCAATGCGCGTCCATCCAGACGCTGTACTGCGCCGGCGCGAGCCCCGCGCGCTCGTACGGCGCCTGTAACATCCGCGGCGCGTGCGAGTAGAGGTGCAGGAGCAGCGGCGCGGGCGGGACGTTTTCGACGATTTCGACGTTTTCGACGGCGCGCGTCGGGGTGGAAAACAGCAGCGGCTTGAACGCGCGCAGCGCTTTGTACGACGCGCCCGCAGCCTCCGCGGGGCACAGGTGCGCGCTCACCGCGTGCTCGAGCTCCGCAAGGTCTTTCGTGAGGCGCAGCTTGCCGTTCTCGCCGATCGCTCGGACGAGAGACGCGTGCCGGAGAAAGAAATCGAGGCACCGCGTCGCGAGCGCCGTCGCCGAAACCGTCGACGGCGACGGACGACGATCGGGGTCACCGCACGGAT
Source organism: Micromonas pusilla CCMP1545 (assembly GCF_000151265.4). NCBI lineage: Eukaryota > Viridiplantae > Chlorophyta > Mamiellophyceae > Mamiellales > Mamiellaceae > Micromonas > Micromonas pusilla. Next base: position 872,336 of record NW_003315895.1, on the reverse strand, counting down.
TCGCCCCACCCACCGCCGCCGCGCAACCGACGGATTTGCCCTTCGCGGTGCCTAAACCCCCCTTCAGGTGCTCCCGCCGCAAGTGCGCGAGAAGGTCGCACAGCTCGCGCATGTACGTCGAGCACGCTTCCCCCGGTGGCGCCCCCCCAGCCCAATCTTCGTCGTGAAGCCGCGCGATCGCGTCTTCGCACCGCGCCGTCGCCGCTCGCATCACCGGCGCGGTCGCCTCGATCGCGCAGCGCGCCACCTCCTCGAGCGCGTCCGATAACGCGCGTCGACTCGCGGCCGTGGGCAACATCGGGACGAGCCCCGCGAGCGCGTCGTGGACGTCCTCGAGCGTGGACGCGATGGCCGCGTTTGTCTTTTGCGACGCCGTCGCCGGCGCGTCCGACGAAAAGGACCGCGCGTCCGCGGCGGCGACGACGGCGAGCTCGGCTTTCGTCGCCATGAGCTTCAACGCCTTGCCGACGCATTGAACCACCTTGTCCAGCAACGCCGGCCGCGCGCCGCCGCCGACGGCGTCGATCTCTTGACGGATGCGAAGCATAAACCGCCGGACGTCCTCGGACGCGCGCGATGTCCCCGCCGTCGCGCCCGCGCCGGCGAAGTCGCCGCGCACGATGCCGTGCAGCGACTGCAACGTCGAAGGCGAGAGCAGCGCGTTCACGGGCTCGGACAGGCGCTGGAACACCCTGGCGACGTACGCGGCCGCGACCGCGTCGCCGGCTCGCGCGAACGTCTCTCTGTCGGAGCCGTCGCGGCGCGTCGCGGGGGGGACGCCGCTGATCGTCGAACCCGTCGAGCCGCCGCCGCCGCCGCCGCCGCCTGTTCTGTGATCCGTCTCCTTCAGCAACCCGTCGTGAAGCGCGTCGAGCAGGTCCATCAACCGCGGATACCCGCTCAACAGCGCGTCCTTCGCGAACCCCACGGTCGCGAAACTCCTCTGAATCGCCTCCCCCGCGCCCTTCGCGAACGCCGCGACGAACGCCTCGCACGGCGTCGGCGCGCCGATCTCGTCGAGAAACAACGCGTGCGTCATCGGGTCCCGCTTCTTCGCCACGACGCGCTGCACGTGCCACGCGGCCATCCCGCACTCGTGCGCGCGCTCGAGAAACGCGTCCGCGAGTCGCTGCCAGAACGCCTCCGTCCAGCGGTGCTCGTGACCGGCGGGGGGGTGCACGCCTCTGCCGCCGCGGCGGTCGCCGCCGCCGCCGCCCATCTTCCGCGCGAGCGCTCTGAGGGTCGAGGGTCCATCGTTCAAAGCGACGAACGTCGGGGTGGAGTTCACGGGTGCGTCAGAAGCGGAGTTAAAAGGCGTGCCGGGCGGGGATTGAAAGCAAAGCGAGGGGTGGTGGGCGGAGAGACACGCCGGGAAGTAAAGTCCTTAAGAAACGGCGCGCAACGCGCGAACGCGGTCGTATGGGAACCAGTGCGAATCAGAACGCGCCTCGGGTCCAACGCGTCCTTCACCGCGTCCACGGCGCGCATCACGAGCAGCGACACCTCCGCGTCCGTCGCCTCCTTGAGCTCGTCCAGGTTGTACATCACCTGCAGCGCCGCGCCGACTTCGGCCTGCGACGTCGCGTCGACGCCGCGTCGAAGCGCCGCCGCCGCGCGCGCGCGGACGTCGGCGCGAACCTCTCTGAGCCACCCGGCGTCGCGGTCGAGGACGTCGAGGCCGACGAGCGACACCTCCGTCGCCGCGGTCGTCGACGCCGATCCCGATCCCCCGCCGCGCGGCGTTTCGGGTCCCGCCGAAGTGGTGCCGGCGGGATCCGAACCGTCGCCGCCCCCGCCCGCCGAGCGCGCCCGGCCGATGACGTCCTCCGCGTCGGACAAGAGCTTCGCCGCCTTGGCGAGGTCGCCCGCGTTCACGGGCGCGTCCTTCTCCGACGGTTCAGATCCCTCGGTCGTCGCGACGGTTCGAGTCGCCCCGCTGACCTTCCAGGTAACGCACGCCTTGAGACGGTTCACGAGCTTGAGCGCGCGCGCCGCGCGGTGCAGCGCGTCCGCGGCGCTCGTCGCGTTCTCGAGCGTCGTCGTCTTCTTCGTGACGATATCGTGCGGGTCCGCGATCTCGCCGCGCACGCGCGCCACCGCGTCTCGCAGCGCGTGGACGCCGCCGCGGACGACGTCGAGGACCTTCTCCGTCTCCGCGATCCCCTCCAGCGACCCCATGAGCTCGTCGTAGTGGGCGTGCACTTCGTCCTCGAGCGCGGCGTCGAGCGCGGCGATCCCGCGCGAGAGGTCCGCGTTCGTCTCCTCGAACGCGCCCTTCGCGAGGACGTCGGACGCGTACGCGATGCCGTCGAAGTCCGGGCGGAGGAACGGCGCGAGCCGCTCGTCCGTCTGCGGCGAGGAGGAGGTGGAGGAGGAGGAGAAGTCGGCGAGGTGGCGCGATGATGGATGGTGGATGGATGGATGGGTGATGGCGCGGCGCGAGCGACGACGAAGAGATCATCATCGATCGAAGCACACGAAGGGCGGTCAGCGCGCGAGCGAAGGATCGATCGATTCGCGACGCGCGACGACGGACCTGGAACGCGAGCAGCGGGTCCGCGCGAGGCGCCGCGTCCGGGAGCGGGGTCGCCATGACGCGCGGGTCGGGTCGCGCGCGCGGCGACGTCTGACCGAGGCGTCGTCGTTCGGATTCGTTCGAGTCGGCTTTCTCCTGTCGTCTGTCCGGTCGGTCGCAACGCAACGTGCCCCAAAACGGGTTAATATAATAATCAGTCGGTCCCCCGCGCGCGGCCGACCACACGACGCCGCCCCGCCGCGCGTCGTCGTCGTCGTCGTCGCCATGGCGGCCGCGGAGGAGCGCGACATCGACGAGCTCGAGCTCCTCACGAAGCTCAACTCGACGAACCCGGCGGACAGGATCGAAGCGAGGCGGCAGGTGCGAGCGCGTCGTCGCGTCGTCGTCGAATCCCATCCCATCCCATCCAATTCCGTCGCGCCCTCTTCTTCGCGGCGCGCGTCCCCTAGTATCACACTGGTTCCCATACGACCGCGTTCGCGTGGTGAACGCCGATCCTTAAGGACTTTCGCCCCCTCCCCCCATCCCTTCGCCCCGCCCGTCGATACGTCAGCGCATCGCCGCTCGCCTCCGCGCCCAGCGCGAGGAAGAGCTCGGCGTGAGCTCGAAGAAGAAGGACGCGCCCGCGCCGGAGCTCACCGAGACGCAGAAGGAGATCCTCGCGTCGAAGCGCCGCGTCGGCGCGGTCGTCGCGCGAGGCCTCGACGCCGTCGCGTCCGTCCGCGTCGAGGACGACGGCCGCGAGCGCTCGCGACGCGTCGCGGAGGACGCGCGGAGGAGCGAGCTGCGAGGGAAGCTCGTGGACGAGGCGGAGCGCAGCGCGGCGCTGGAGCGAGACGTCGTCGATCGATGGGCGACGCTCGGCGCGTCGTCGAACGCGCCGTTGGAGTTGCACGACGCGATCGAGTCGCAAAAGGCGCGGTGCGACGCCGTCGTCGCGTCGAAGGACGCGCTGATCGCGGAGCTCGAGGAGGAGCTCAAGACGAAGGACGACGACTACGTCAAGTCGCTGAAGCAGAACGAGGCGGACGTGACCGAGCTGCTGCGGCGGATGGCGGAGCAGTTTCGAACGCTTCAGGCGCGTTCTGATTCATTCGCACCGGTTCCCGTACGACCCCGTCCGCGCGGTGAACGCCGATCCTTAAGGACTTCTTTACTTCCCGGCGCGCGCGTCTCTCCGCCCACCACGCCTCGGTTTCAATCCCGAAAGGAAGACGCACCTCGACGCCTTTCAACTCCATCTGACGCCTTTGAACTCCGTATGGATCGACCCTCCCTCGACCCTCGTCAGACGCGGTGCGCGGCGGAGCTGGAACGCGCCGAGGTTGTCTTTCTGGAACAACGCGCCGAACTCCTCGAGAAGAACAAGGCGGACATGGACTCGCTGTTCGAGCGGAGAAATATCCTGGAGCAGAACTTCATGGAGCACAGCGTCGCGACGGCGTTCAAGTACGGCGACGAGCTCGAGAAGTGCCGCGCAGCGGATGCCGCGGAGTACAACGTGCTCAAGATTCGGCTGGAGACGGATGTGCAAAATCTGCAACAGCACCTCGAGGCGATGCGCGCGACGTACCAGCTCAACACGGAGAAGCTGGAGTACAACTACAGGGTGCTCGTCGAGAGGGACCACGAGAACCAGAGCACGATCGGGCAGCAGCGAGGGAAGATACGGAAGCGACGCGAGAGCCTCATCAAGCTCAAGGAGAAGTACGCCGAGTTTGACAAAAAGTACCAAGCCGAAAACGCCAAGCTCGCCGCGGACTACCGCAGGGTCACCGAGCAGTTCAAAGAGCTCCAGGTCAAGTGCCGCCACTTCGAGATCACCGACCGTAGAAAGTACGAGCAGGTGTGGGCGATGAACGAGGCGCAGGTGGCGGGCAAAGTCCGCAGAGCGCTCGCGGCGGATAAGACGATCCACGAGCAGCAGCTCGGCATGGTCTGGCACGCGCCGTCCGACGACGTGTTCAAATCGCCCGAGGAGCTCGCGCTGGCGGCGGCGAAGAAGAAGCTCGAGGCGGCCGCGTCGGCGGCGGCGGCGGAGCGCGCGGCGCGAGGGGAGGGGGAGGAGGAAGAGGA
>NW_003315895.1:859962-867508 GCF_000151265.4 Micromonas pusilla CCMP1545 | reverse complement strand
AAGAGGAGGAGGAGGGGGAGGGCGCGACGACGACGGCCGGGGGTGAAGGGGACCTCGCGCCGGAGGAGGAGGAGGAGGAGAATCCCTTTGAACAGCGCGTCCGCGACCCCGCGTACGCGGGCTTCCTCGCGGCGCTCGTCGACGAGACGAGCTTCCTCATCGACCCGAAGACGTCCAGGGTGCTCAAACAGTCCGCGGAGGACGCGGCGGCGAGCGGCGACGCCGATCAGATCGCCCTCGCGGAAGCCGCGGCGGCGCGATTGAAGGCGGAGACGACGCTGCGAGCGTTGGCGGTGTCGGACGCGGCGGCGTTCGACGGGATGGTGCTCGCGTTGACGCGCGACGGCGAGGACCCGATCGCGGCGGCGGCGACGGCGTCCGGCGGCGTGAAGGACGTCATGGTCGACGCGGAGCTCATCATCCCGAAACTCAGGGCGTTCGTCGAGTCGGAGAAGCTCGCGCGCGAGGGGGGTACAGCTGGCGGTACAGCCGGCGGCGTCGACGCGTCGCGCGCGCTCAAAGCGGCTGAGGACGCCGCCGCCGACGCTGCCGCCGCGCCGCGCAAGACGAAGGAGCAGCTCGAGCGCGAGTTTTGGGAGAACATGAGCGACGTCGTCGGGCCGAAGACGTACGCGGTGTGGGGGCAGCTGGAGGAGCAGCTGACGAGGTATCACGCGATGTTGCGGAGCAGGAGGGAGGGGTTGGAGGCGGCTACGGCGCTCAAGGCGCAAAACGACGAACTGAGAAGTTTGTTGGGGCAATACCTGCGCGCGGACGCGAACGACGACCTTCAGCTGCCGCCGTCGAAGCTGATGTAGCGGCGGAGGGAGGCGCGATAGGATGGTACCTTAGTTGCTAATAATGCGTTCGTTGTTAATCGTCGGTCTAGTGCCTATTCGACGACGCGCGCGTCTCGCCTCCCGCCGCTCGAGAAGAAGCGGGCGGGGCCCGAGAGACGACTGATAAAAATTGTCAAATTTTCGCGGGGCCCTCCGCGAGCGAGATCTCTCTCCGTCGCCGTCCGCCGCGAGATCCCCCCCCTCCACCCTACCCCGGCTTGGACGACGATATCCCCTCCCCGAACACGATCTTATTCATGAACCTCCGCGCGGGCCCCTCGACCGTCTCCCCCAACTTCATCGCCCCCGCGGCGACGGAGTGCAGCACGCTGTGCACGCGTCGATGCGTCGCCGCGTGAGTGACGAACCTGTTGTTCAGGCGCATCCCGCCGCGGTAGAGCTTCTTGAGGCCGTACACGCGCAGCGCGATCAGGACCGCGAGCTTCTTCGCGACCCACATCTTAAACAATATTAGCGGCGCGCCCATCTTCGGACGATCGAGCGAGCGAGCGAGCGAGCGAGCGAGCGAGCGAGCGAGCGACGACCGCGGACTCCTAGCTCGCGGCGGTCTCTCGTTCGCTCGCCGACGCGTCCGCCCGCCTCTCCTCGCGCGCGCGTCCCGTCCGCGCGGCGCGGCGGCGTCTCGGAGACGTCCGGCTCTCGGTCGAGCGATCGATCGAACCGAGCGCGGCGGCGTGGCGAGCGCCGGCGGTGCCGCGAGGAGTGACGCGGAGGCGAAGATCTGAGTTGTTTTTTTTGGTTGTCGGCGCGCGCGCGGCGGTCGGTCGAGTCGCCTGGTGTCGCACATGCGTGACACACGTTACGATACGAGATCGTCGCAGAACTTCGCGCGCTCCCGCGCGCGCGCCCCTCCTCCCGGCGTCGAGGTCAGGCGACGACGAGCTCGCGCGCGGGTTCGAGGAGCGCGCGCGGCGCTCGAGCGCGTCGGCGCGCGTCTCGAATCGCGCGCCGCGGCGTCGTTCGCTCGCCGTCGGCGCCGTTTCGAATCTTATCGGGATAGGGAGGAGGAGGAGGCGTCGTCGAGAAGGATAAACGTAAACGTCCGTCCGTCCGCCGTCGCCGTCGCGTGATACGCCGTCCGTCATGGGCCGCGCGAACAGCGTCAGCGGCGTCGAGGCGACGAACGAGGAGGTCCACGGCGACGTCACGTCGCCGTCCGCGCGGACGACGCGGGCGCGACGCGGACGCGGACGCGGCGACGTCGGCGTCGACCATCATCAGGTGCGTTCTATACACTGGTCCCCATACGACCGCGTTCGCGTGGTGAACGCCGATCCTTAAGGACTTTCGCCGTCGTCTCTCTCCGCCCACCCCTCCCTTTCAATACCCGCCCTCGGCGCCTTTCAACTCCAACTGACACCTTTCAACTCCACCCCGACTTTCGCTTGTATAGAACGGCCCTCAGCATCATCGTCGCGCTGCCGCCACGGCAACCATCGGCGACGACGACGACGACGACGCGCGACCTCTGTCGAAGCCCGGGCCGGCCGGCCTCCTCGATCCTCCCGGCGCGCTCCTCTCGCGCGACGCCGCGACCAATCCTCCCTCTGGGCCTCTCTCGTCCGTCAGCAGAGACGAGCTCGTGGACTCGCTGACGTGCCCCATCACCGGCAAGCTCTTCGTGGATCCGGTCACGTCGCCGTGCGGGCACACGTTTTCGCGGCGAGGCTTGGCGCGATGGATGTCGCAACCGGGCCGCGCGCCGTCGTGCCCGACGTGCCGCGCGCCGCTGTATCACGAGATCCCGCACGACTGGCCGGTGAACACGACGATCGTGGACGTGCTGGAGAGGTTCTTAGGGGAGGATCTGATGGACGCGAGGAACACGGAGCCGCCGATGGAGTTTCCGCCGTTCAGCACCATGAGCGGCGGCGACGGCGACGGCGCGGGAAGCGAGCTCCCTCTGTTCGTCCTGGATCACATGACCCCTGGGCAAGAGTTGACGTTGAACGTGTTCGAGGAGCGGTATAAGCTCATGGTCAGGAGGTGTCTGCGCGCGACGCGGCGGTTCGGGATGGTGGGCGTCGTCGAGCGGCCCTGGGAGGAGGAGGAGGAGGAAGACGGCGACGGCGGCGGCGATTTTGATGACTTTGGAAACGGAAACGGGGGCGGAAACGAGCGCGACCGCTTGCCCGGCCGCGCGCCCGGGATCGTCGGGCTCGTGTCGTCCGCCGCGAGCGAGCTCGTGGGACGACGACGACGACGCGGAAGTAGTGATAGCCCACCCGCCGGGCGCGGCGGTCGAGGCGGAAGAGGAGGAGGCGGGAGGAGCGCGGGAAGAGGCGGCCGCGGCGGCGCGGGAAGAGGCGGCGGAGTGGTCTTCTCCGATCACGGCGTCGAGTGCGTCATCACCGCGTTTCAGGAGCTCCTCGACGGGCGCGTCCTCCTCCGCTGCCGCGCGACGCGGCACATACGCATCGTGTCGAGCAGGGAAGAGCCGAACGGCGCGGGGTACGTCGTCGCGCGCGCGGTGCCCGTCGTCGACGAGGACGCCGACGCCGGCGGCCGCGCGCCGTCGCCGTCGCCGTCGCCGTCGTCGCTCGGCGCGCCGCCCCGCCGTCGCGCTCCCCGGTTCGGCGACGACTTCGACGCGTGGTGCCTCGCCGCGGACCGCGTCCGGCGCGCGACGGAGGGACCAACGCGCGACGAGCGCGACCTCGCGACGCTCAACCTCCGTCTCGACCGCGCCGTCGCGACGCATCACGTGTGGCTCGCGCACGCGTCCGGGCGCGCGCTCGCGCCGCAGGTTGGATGGCGGTGGCGCGCAGACGACGACGACGACGCGGGGGCGGCGGCGGGGACGGCGGCGCGCGGTGTCCCCGGGGACGGGGCGGGGAGCGACTCGGGGGGGTCCCCGTCCGCGGAGGAGTTGCGTTGGAGTTGGGGGAGCTGGGGCGGCGTCCGCCGCCGACGCGGCGCCGCCGGCGTCCTCGGCGGGTTCCTGCGGACGACGCTGCGCCGCGCCACCAACGCCGCGTCCGGCGGCGGCGGAGGGCACGACTACATGCGGCGATCGTACGGCGGCGAGGTCGAGAACCTTCTCGCGTCGTGCGGCGCGCGTCCGTCGAGGACCTCGCACGGCGACCTCAGCTGGTGGCTGACGCGCGCTGCGAACCCGCTGCCGCCTCTCGGCGCCGCGATCGAGATCCGACCGCGGTGCCTCGCGACGAGCAGCGCGAGCGCGCGGTTCGCGGCCATCTACGACGGCCTGGACGAATCGCTTCGGACGGTGCACGCGATGCCGGCGCGCGCGTGGCGAGGCGCGCGGCCGCTGTCGAGCGCCGCCGTGGCGTTATGTTTCGGTGCCGCGCTGGACGACGGCGCGATCGAGGCGACTGAGAACGGCCCTGATGATAACCTTATTAGTCCGGGGGATTCGAAACGACGCGCCGCCGCCGCGGGTGGAAGACGAAACGTTCGCCACGCGTTCGCGCGAGACGCGCGCGAGAACGCCGCGAGGGTCGTCAGGGACCTTCTGTCCACGTCGCCGGGACCGGCGGCGGCGCGCGTCGGCGGCGGCGGATCGGTCGTCGTCTTCGACCTCCTCGGTCTCCCGAGCGCGTTCCGGGGGCGGTCGCCCGCGACGTCGATGCCGCCGGTGCCGCCGGGGACGCACGGCGTCGTCGGCGTCGCCACGCCGTTATCGGCGTCGAGAGCCGCGAGGGGCGCGCGACGCCGCGACGACGATCTCGACGATCTCGAAAATCTCTTCTCCCCGCCGCCGCGGTCCGCGGCTGACTTCGACGCGTCGTGGCGACGCCTCCTCGAGACCGCCGGGTGGCCCGGCGTCGCGTGGGCGCTGTACCTCCGACTCGCGGGAATGCGCACGCCGGAAGAGCACGACGACGCGATCGCCGCGATCGTCGACGCGCTGTTCCCCGACGTCGACGCCGACGCTGAGGTGCGTTCTATACACTGGTTCCCATACGACCGCGTTGGCGAGGTGGACGCCGATCCTTAAAGAGTTTTCCCGGCGTCACTCTGCGCCCATCCCTCGCTTTCAATCCCCGCCATCGATGCCTTACAACTCCATCTGACGCCTTTCAACTCCACCCCGCCATTCGCTTGTATAGAACGACCCTGACGCGCGTCGTCCGGACGTCTTGCCGACGCGAGGCGACGCCGCGATCGCCGCGCGGTCGATCGGCAGCCGCGCGGCGGCGATGAAAGCTCTCGGGGCGCGCGGTCGCGCGGGCGGCGTTTTAGGGGCCTTCAGCGGAACCTCCCGCCGCCGCGTCGCCGACGTCGCGGTCGCGACCGTCGTCTGGATCGTCGCCGCGCTCGGTCGCGCGGCGGTGACGTGTCTCTTCGGGCTGGGTCTCGGCGTCGAGGTCGCCGAGCGACGGGTGTTGGCGACGTTGACGCGAGGCGGGGTCTTCGCGTGCGCGTGCGCGGCGGCGATGTTCTACGTCCTGTGGTACGTGCCGAGTTGAAAGTAGGTTCAGGGTATCACTACGGTAGGGATGTAAGAAGAGAGTCGATAGAAGAGAGAGCGGCGGCGCGATGAGCAGGGCGCCGGAAGAGAGTCGCGTCGTCGTCGTCTCGTTCTCGTCGGTGAAACAAACACGCTACGCGCGGCCGACCCGCGATCCCCCGTCGATCGATCCATCACGCACGTCGCGCGTCCATCACCGCCTCTTCCCTCCGCCGCCGCCGTCGTCGCCACCGCCGCCCTCCCCCCCTCCGTTCCTCGCCGCCGCCCTCCTCCGCTTCTGCGCCTTGACCTGCGCGCTGACCTCGATCCTCTCCTTCGAGCTGTACTTCCACGCGTTGAACGCGCGCATGCTCTCGCGCCCCGCGTCGAACAACACCTCCTCCTCCTTCGTCAGCAGATGCCGCCACTTCACGTCCCCCGTGCTGTGCGCTTCCGTCAGCAGCGTCGCGTATCGTCGCACGAACGCCTTCTCGAGCTGGTCGCCTAGCGCGGCGTCGCGCAGCATCGCGTTGAGCTTGGCGCCGAACTCGAAGAAGTGCGCGTTGATCTCGCGCAGCGGGACGTTCCTGGCGAACGTCGGGGTGGAGTTGAAAGGCGTCATTTCGTGGAGTTGAAAGGCGTCGAGGTGTGTCGGGATTGAAAGCGTGGAGTGGGCGGAGAGAGACGCCGGGGAAAGTCCTTAAGGATCGGCGTTCACCACGCGGACGCGGTCGTATGGGGACCAGTGTAAGGAGAACGCGCCTCGGCTCCGCGTCGACGACCATCCACACCGCGTCGCCGAAGCAGTCCGGCATCCGCGGGCCGACCATGTTCTGCTCGTACAGTTTTGGCACGAGCCACAGCGGCATCGACGCGGCGGAGCCCGGCGGGAGGTCGTCGGTCTCGCACTGCTCGTCCACCTCTCGCCCGAGCCCGGAGCATCCGCTGTTGAAGACGAGTGGGACCTTCTCTTGCTCGGTGAGGAACGCGCTTACGCTGAGGTACTCGTTGTTCGCCATGACGGACGCCGCCGCTCTCGTCGCTCGAGACGTTTGGACGTTTGTTTCCTCCGTCCTCCTTCTCCGTCCGCCGCGCCAACTAGGCCGTCGCGCGCGTCTCGTCGATCTGACGACGCCATCGATTTTCGAACGCGCCTCGTCAACGGAAAAGCTGAGAGGGTGCCCACGCTGAGGTGCGTTCTATACAAACGTGTTTCACCCATCGCCCGGTTTCAACATTTGATCGCATCCCTTTTCAACTGACCGGTGAACTCTTTTTGTATGGAGTGGCCCTGATGAAAGATAACACGCGCTTCGCGCCGTCGACGCGAGATCGATCCTGCGTCCGCGTCGTCGTCGCGGCGTCGCACTCGGCGACCGCACGTCGCGCGGACCCCCGAACGACGAACACCTCGTCGCGTCGCGTCGCGTCGTCGCGAGGAGGACGCGCGCCGACCGATCCGTCCGTCGATCGGCGACGGCAGTCGCTTGTTGTTTATTAGGGCGGAAACACAGCACCGCGTTCATCCATCGGCATCATGGCGCCGTCGACGTACTCCGACGCGCTCCGAGCGCTCCTGTCGCCGCTGACGTCCGACCAGTGGGTCCAGTGCGACTCCTGCGAGATCTGGCGCCGCGTTCCGAAGCGCATCGCGGACGCGCTCGGCGACGACGAGCAGTGGTGCGCGCGTCTCGTCTCGTCTCGTCGCGTCGCGCCCGCCCGCTCGTCTCCTTCCCGATCGCGCTCGACCGATTCGATGATTCGAACGCCCCGTCCTCCCTCCCTCCGTCCCTCCGCGCGCTCTACACCGGTCCCCACACGACCGCGTTCGCGTGGTGAACGCCGTTCCATAAGGACTTTGCCCTCGTCTGACTCTCTCGTCCCTCGTCCCTCGCGCGCGCCCTCCCTCCCTCTCCCCCCCCCCCCCCTGCGATCGAACCAACCCAGGTTCTGCAACTTAAACCCGTACGATTACTTCAACCGGTGCGACGCGCCGCAAGAGATCGAGGACGACGAGATCGACGTCGTCCTCCAGGCGCAGGCCGCGGCGGAGGAATACAAGCTCGCGGCCGTCGAACGCGCGGCGGCGGAAAAGGCGGAAAAAGCCGCGGCGGCGGCGGCGGCGGCGGCGAGGGAGCACGTCTCGTACAACATGTCCGTGACGGATGGGAACCAGACCAGACGGCAGTTTCAGGCGCGTTCTATACACTGGTCCCCATACGACCGCGTCGGCGTGGTGAACGCCGATCCTTGAGGACTTTGCAGTCTCTCT